>NC_133344.1:37525387-37825387 GCF_030506205.2 Paramisgurnus dabryanus
TAATTCCTATCAGAAAATGTTCCTCTTAAAATATATAAACATACAATATAAAAGAACAGACCCTATGCTTTTAAACAAACGGTTGCTTTAAAAAAAACCATTTCATCCTACATTCATTAGTTCTCTTTTTATCACCTCTCAAATATGAGTAGGTTTTTGCAAAAACACCCAATTCTGAGCAAAAAGCTGAGATTATTACATTTTTGTGAAGGACTTTTGATAGAGATCAGATTTAGAGCGATCTTTAAAACATACATGGAGTTCTTTCTCTTTAAAGTGAGGCGTTACTTCCGGGTTGTATAAGTTGCGGAAGTGCGCCATCTGGATAATAGAGGTATTGCGGAAAGGTGGAAATTCTTGTCATTGGCAGGGAAGCGTTTTCTCTTAATTGATTGGTGGGGATAGAGTTAATATAATTTAAACAGATGAGTTACAAAAAATTCACCCCCCTCACAGTTAGCCAAAACTTACATGCATTCTGATCCTCGCGTATCATAAAAATTGTGCTATACATTGGCCTTCAGCCTCTCTTATCAAATACTAACAGCGTTAACAAACTCTTCCAAACACAGAGATCTTAACCTCAGTTTGATTTTTACAGGTATCTTCACAGCTCCGCACACCGGTCTCTACTCTTTCTCCTTCACCGCCTATTCCAGAGTGGGTGATACAGATCGACTTTACCAGAAGATGCAGTTGGTAAAGAACGGTCAGGTGATCGCTTCATCCTGGGAAGATAACCGTGAGGATTCAGAAGACAGCAGTAGTCAGACTGTACTTCTCAAGGTTCAGCGTGGCTCTCAGGTTTATGTCGAGCTGCTCTCAGGCAGACAGCTGTGTGGAGATACACAGGGCAGCAATGCTTTCAGTGGATATCTCATCTATCCATTCACTGAGGAATAAGAGAAAAACCTTTTGTAATACATATAATGCTTTATTAATACAGTACAAATCACACTTACGACAGCGGTTATGTAACAGGATGCTTGTTTTCTTTTGAGTAGACATTCTTTAATATAAACTGATGTGCAAATAAATCTGTACAAATGTAAATCTGAAATCTGAATGTAAAACCTTTACAAAAATGACTGAAATCATCATGATAATGTGTACCACCCTACTCAAAAATCCAGCAAAGACCAGCATAAGCTGGTTTTAGCTGGTTTAGGGTAGTTGGTCTAAGCTGCTCCTCCCAGCTTGGCAAAGCTGGTCAAGGTGGCGGGTCAGCTGGTCTTCCAACCTGACCAGCTAAAACCAAGCTGGGAGGCCAGCTTAAACCAGCTTATGCTGGTCTTAGCTGGATTTTTCAGTAGGGCTTTGAAGTTCTTGAATGAAAGTTTTCTTGAAACTTCTCTGTATGACTTTTGCCTCTTAAGTGGATTTCATTGTCTTGTCATGTTTATATATTGAGAGCATGAACGTGTGGACATACATTAAACATTACAAGGGGCTCCATCTGTCATGAAGCCGTGAATCTTGAACCCTCGCTCATCTGCTCCTGTTACCTCTGTGTCCTCAGGCCAGCCAAGGGTTTCACTAAATAAAGAGTATCAGATCTTCTGAGGTGGTCCTAGAGGTCTACATGAGCTACAGTGCTGTACCTGACCAGAAACTGAAACACCAGTAAACACCAGTATGGAAATATGTAAGGGTCAAAGCAGAAGAATTGTATATGAAAAGCATATTGGGCTAAAAGTTACATTATCCACATAAACACATTTATCAACCAATCAGAATAAAGCATTTCACAGCCCTGTGGTATAAAGAACAGTAAGGAACGGTTACAGTTATGTTTCCACTTGAGCCTGGTTCAGCATGCACGGCACGATTACAAATCGTACAAAAATGCATGTGGTGACGTACAGTATTAGAGCCAAATAAACACACAATGGGTAAAAATATGTCCTAAAAAATAGATACTCCATAACAGGCTCGCTATTTACATCACATACCCACTTTAAACTCTTGCATTACTAAGGCACAACTGACACATTTTTATTACATTCTACACAACGCTGTAAGCAGTCCCACAGTGGAGAATGAAACCATAACCATACTGGCTTGGGATCAGCACAGAGTAACAGAATGACAACAGTTTGGCAAGGTGATGGAAGAGTGACTAAACACGCAGGTAGTTCCAACTAAACTTTAGGCTTACGGTGATACACGGTTAAATATGTGCCCAAGCTGTCACTTGGGCAGTACCCTTTAAAAAGTTCCTAATAAATACAAAAAATGTATACATGTGGTACCTCTGAGATACTAATATGAACTCTAATAATGCTGGGTTATTTTCACCCAATGTTCCGTTCAAAACGGATGACCTTTAACCTTCACTCTAAAATAAGTTTTATTGTCTTTTTACACAATCAACAGATACATCTCTTCTACAAATGAAAGTCACTTAAAGTCAAAATGAAATTTAAATTTTGGGGAATATTGTTGTATTTTTTGCTAATTTCATTATTTAAAAAAAATCATGTGCCCTCATAATCTTTAATCAATAACGCAAACCTCCTCCCCTCCTAGAAACAATCTCTGTTTATGTTTGGTCATGAGGAATGGTGGGAGGGCAGGACCTGAAAAAAGAGCAAATAACAACATGACCCACTTTCCTACAATCCAATCTATTCTCGATGGATAAAAGTCCCGGCCTTCCTTTTTTCTCATTTCAAGAGCCGTTTTACTCAGATATACAGTTGGGAAAAGCGGGGCACAACCTAACGCTTTTTGGTTTTGGCTCAATCATTCAAAAAATATTTGAGTTCGATTAATTATATTTTTACACAAGCAACACACACATCTCTGCTACAAATGAACATTTGAAGTTTTTTCTAGTACTTTCCATTCTTGGCTATTACAACATACGTGAAGTTAACTTTCAAGCTGTGAGTCTGAAACTGGAGGAATTACGATAATGTCGGTCTTTACATCACCAATCCCAGGAAATAAACCGTTGCCTACAATCTGTGTGTTTGTTGTAGTCCAAGAAAAGAGATTCATGTTGGAGATGATACCTCGCGTCATTTACACTGGGGTTTGTACATTTTGCATATTGTTAACATGTACTAATACACACTTAATACACACTTACTAATACACACAAAAGAAAATGTAAAAACCATAGACTGTAAAAAAATATTGATGTAGTGTCTGTGACGTCACCAATAAGTTCCTGAAGATCGCTTTTGAAGCTTAAAGTAGGCAGTGTCTGCCGTTGCCAACTTGGCCATCACTCGCGGATATCCGAAAATGGGTAAAGTGGTGGGACGTGGGTAAAGCTGAGGTGGCTGGTTGCTGAATCCACGCCCGCCTAGCTCGACTCTAGTAACAGCAGTGGCTGTTCAATTGCATTCAAGTGGCCACACCTTTAATTATGCAGAAGTGTAAGGCTTAATATAATTTAAACGGATGAGTTACAAAAAAAATTCACCCCCTCACAGTTTTCATAAAGGGCAAAATTTGCTATATAGACCAAAAACATTTTTTGTACCAGGCTGTAAACATATTATTTTCTACTGTAAAGTTGGCCATTTTAACATGGAGGTCTATGGGAATTGACTCCCTTTTGGAGCCTCTAGTGGCCAGTCGATGAATTGCAGTTTAAATAACTTCCGTACTGGCTTCATCAGAGAGATTGGAAGTTTGCCCCTCAGTAAAAACGTTAAATCGGACCACAGGTGCCCTTTAATTGTAACACTGTGTGCCAACTAACCTCACTGTGTAAAAATTTTTCAATCTCAGCTATCAGGAGTTGCTGACATGTTTCAAAATGGTGCTATGTTTTAAAATAATATACGGTTGGATTTGGTGACTTGCACTCCCAACTCAGAAATTGATAAAAATGTAAGATGAAGGAAATGACTTTTATGCCTCCAAAACACTCTTTGTTCAGTATCTTAACCAAAACACATGAAAACTTTCACAGATCATCATCTTCTGACAGTAAGAGAGAAAAACCAAATACACAGATTAACCCAGCGTTAGTTTGTGCTCCACTCCCCCTACTGCTGACAAAGATGCTTTAGATTGATTATCCGTCTCTCTAAACTATACATCAGACTATTCCATTTTTGTCCTTGTCTTAATATCCATTACTCTCAGTCACAGTACCCGTATGTGTTTTTTTTCTCTTGAGCCTCTGCTGATGTAGTTATGTGGTATTTGGAGAATTCAGCTCCCTGACCAAACTAACGGCTCTTGGCTGGGTCTCTGTCCTCCTCCGAGTCCCTTTCCAAATAAGGCTTTGCTTTAACAAAGAGCTGAGCAGTAAACTTCACTGTGTGTGATGAGGAGAGGATGGGATTGAGGCCTTTTATGGTCTCGGTTTCCTTTTCTCCGGAGCTCTCTCTCAACGAATGCCTTCTTCCGTTTCCCTGATGGTGAAGAGATCAGGAGCAGGATCAGAGAGGACATAAAGCTCTTGGATCTTGACACAGACACACGTATTTACACACACTTACATCTTAGAGCCACAGGTGACACCAAGGACTTTGCTGAATCTTTACTAGAGTAAGTATAGTTTTCTTTATGTTTTAAAGACCTTCCGGTTTTTGATAATTACTGTATGATGTCATTCGAATGACCTGGAGGAAATTGTGGTGCAAATCAGGTCTTCCTGTTTAATTTCTGTTGCCTTTAAAATTATGTTTTATTGCTAGTCATTCTCAGTGTTATATCAGTCTATATGTGGATTATAATCTGTAAACCATGACAAGATCTCTGTATAACAAACACTGATACTGTAAGTGTGTTGAAATAAGAAAAGTGATCTGATCTTTACTTAGTTTTCAGTACGATCACAGTTTGATGTGGTTACCATAAAAGGGTTTCAACTCATTGAACTCAATGCATTCTTCTTATCTAAATATGCTTTCATTACAAAATCCTCTAACATGTGTTAATGTGCTGTATGATGAATGATCTTTAACTCATTCTTTAAGGTTGGAACTTCAGAGGTGTCAAACCACAGAATGGCATCCCAGGTGATGCTTCTGCTCTGTGTGTGCGTGCACGTGTGTGTTTTGGGGGGTCTCTTTGTGTTTTGTTAAGGTGGATACAGCAGACACACTGCAAAAAAGACTTTCTTAGTATTTTTGTCTTGTTTTCAGTACATATATCTAAAAATTCTTAAATCAAGATGCATTTTCTGGTAGACCTAGTCTAGTTTTTAATAATAATAATAATAATAATAATGCATTTAATTTATAATGCACTTTACATTTTTTTAGCCAAAATCTCAAAGTGATACAATTTAAAATAATTAACAAAGAGAAAGGTAAAAAGGTTAATAAAAATTATTAATAAAAATAATTTTTAGTTTCTAGTACATGCGTTTCTAGTTTTAGACAATAAATATCAAATTGTATGTGAATTTGTGCATAAAACAAGCAAAAAAATCTGCCAATGGGGTAAGAAAAAAATATTTAAACGTGTTAACTTTTTTCTTAAACACTTAGCTCAAGAAAAAATCAAGACACATTTTTTACACAATTGACAGATTTATTTATTTATTTATTTTGCTTGCTTTTATGCACAAACATTTTTTATATTTTTTTTGTCAAAACTAGACCTATTTTCTTAATACATCTTGATTTAAGATATTTTAGTTATTTGAACTGAAAACAAGACAAAAATATGAAATAAGAGTCATTTTTTGCACAAACTTGTAAAAAGCCTATGAAAGTTTATCTAATCCTGTCAATCAAAAAATTAGTATTTAAACAGATTCAAAGTAAAATGAACATTAAACATTAACAAGTCTTTTTTTCCCTTTACAGAATAAAACAAAAATAATAGCCTCAAAAATAATAGCGTTGTGGGAACCAAAATCTAAAGAAAAAAAAAACAGACAAAGGTTGAAGGATTTCTAGTCATTTTATAGTTTTATTCTGTAAAGATACTGTTGCCAGTAAATGACATCAATATACAACAGTAAGTTACTGGCAAACAGCTGCAGAACTACAGCAATTTTTTTAAACTACTTGAGATATTTGACTATAAAATCAATACACACATTTTTTTTAAATCTCTAAAATCTAGAGATTTTGAAAATCTTTAATTTAAAAGACTTTTGTATACTGTAAAGAAATTGCTGTAATTATGAAGCTGGTTGCCAGTAACTCACTGTAGAAGATAAAGACTGAAAATGTTTCATGTTCATTTAACTTTGAACAAATTGTTGCCAGTAAATAACATAAATGTAAAATCTACAGTAAGTTACTGGCAGCTACTTTCTACACACATTTTTACAGTGCATTTACTGCAATAATAATTTATTATATGTTGGCATATATCATTTTTATGACTTTGCTGGGTTAAAATTGAGCCAATTCTGGGTTGTTTTAACCCAACTGTTGGGTTATTATACCCCATGGTTGCATAATATCAACCCAAAATTGGGTAATTTTTAACCCAGCATGGGTTCTGTCCATTATTTCCTCTTTATGGGTCAAAAATAACTCAGCCATTTTTAGAGTAATGTTATTAAAGGATAGATTCCCGCATACTATACACTGTAAAAAAAATCTGTAGAAATTACAATGTTATTGCAGCTGGGTTGCCGGTAATTTACCGTAGATTTAAATTTATGTTATTTACTGGCAAGAGTTTGTTCAAAGTTAAATAAATTTTAAATATTAACAAGTCTTTATCTTTACAGAATAAAACTATAAAATTATAGCCTCGTGCAAAGAATTCTGGGAACCAGAAATCATCATCAACCTTTTTCTGTTTTTTGCTTCAGATTTTGTTTCCCAGAATGTTTTGCTTGATGCTGTTATTTTAGTTTTACTCTGTAAAGACAAAGACTTGTAAATGTTTAATGTTCATTTAACTGTGACATAATGTTGCCAGTAAATAACATAAATTTAAATCTACGGTAAATTACCGGCAACCCAGCTGCAATTTCTACGGATTTTTTTTACAGTGTATAAAACAAATGATATGGACATTTATGTTGTTTCTCAATAGCAAAGGGTGGAATGTAGAGTTTGAGGATTATATGAACATGCAGACTTGTGAATGTGTTGCTTTATTACCTTTTGTACAACAGTTTAGCTCAAGAAATGAATCAGAAGATCCTTATTAAAAATAATTGTGAATAGTGAGCTGAACTGTGTACATCTGGAAACATGTTTGACCTCACAACATCTTTACATGCATGACTGATCAGATGATGGAGGTTTGTCTTTATATTACACACAGGCAGTGTTTTGTATTTGTGGCTGCTTGTAACATCATCACTGGCTGTTTTCACCTCTGATTGTGTTTTAGCTGACAATTATATTTCTTACAGCAGAAGAGGATTTCAGGTAAATAAATGGCAAAGGGATCCCATTAGGTTTATACCAAACTATGTAGACAATGTGTAAAGTAGTATTAAGTAAAGAATAATTGATGATGGGTCATTGAATTATTAGAAAATAATGCACACCCAAGGTGGTCCTCTGGCACAACGCAAAGCAGAGTGTGCATTATTTTTAACAATTCAGAGGACTGGAGTCAATTATTCCTCTTTTATTACACGGCTCTCTGGAATGCTTGATTCTGATTGGTCAGTTGAGACATTTGCAGGTTCGTTCTTTTCAAATAATTACCGCTCCAAAATAATAACGCATAGCCGGACTACTTGCACGAGTAAAATCAATAAAGATTACTGTCTGTTTGGCGCCATCTTGTGACAAACACTGGACAACCACGACAAGACACAGACAGCTTACTGAGACTGAACTTGACAAAATAGAGCATGATAGCTACGAAGCCAACACACAAAAAAATTCAGAATGGGCATTAAAACTTCTCAAAGACTGGCTAAAAGAGAAAAAATGGAGACAGACAAGTATGAAGCAGAGGATCTTAATAAGGTATTACGATCATTTTATGCATCTGTGCAAAGTTTCGCGGAAGGATAAAAATGTTAATTTAAAACAAATATGCCAATAAAATGTTTCAAATTCATATTCATGTCCAGTTTTTTTCTTATGTGGCAAGTAGCCGTGTAATAAGCGGGATAATGTAGAGGCAGCCGGTAGTTATTGGGAAATAAGCCCCTTCAGTGTGATACAAGACCCTCCGCTTCGCGTCGTGTCCTGATCACACTGTCGGGGCTTATTTCCCGATAACTACCGGCTACCTCCACATTATCCCTTACATACCACGGTTACCACACACATTGCTCTGGTGGTTATTTTAAGACATTTGACAGCGTAGGTGTGCATTTATAGAAAAATAATGCATACCCATGGAACATATCTCAACCAATCAGAATAAAGCCCTGCGGTATAACAAAATATAATATACACACACACTGCAAAGTTTTGTTGCTGTTGACTCACTAGACACAAACAAAATCATTATGATTATAGCAGTGCTTAGTCTGAAATAACATAAACATCACACAAGTTTTGAAATTATTGATAAATTGTCCACAGTCATAGAGGCTTCTTGATTTGAGGTAAGTCAAACACAAACATCTCTTCTCTTCTGTAAGCAGGGTATGGCAAACAAAGGTCCATCTTATGGGTTGAGCCGCCAAGTGCAGGACAAAATCGAGCAGAAGTATGACGGTGAACTTGAGGGACGTTTGGTGGAGTGGATTGTGGCTCAGTGTGGATCTGGAGTAGGAAAACCAGAACCAGGAAAACTGGGATTCCAGACCTGGCTCAAAGATGGATGTGTAAGTAAAAAAACAAATAAATAAGCATTTACAGATAATACACAACTATACTTTAAGATCTGAGTGTTCTAACATTAAAGGTATAGTAGAGGATTTTCTTTTTCCGGGTGAAACATAAAGATTATTGGTCATCCTAGTTGTCAATCATTCTGGTGATATGTTTACGTAAGGCCGTCGTATGTGCTCGTCCCTAGGTTTGCTTTTTGCACATGCACACTTTCAGGTGTATGGTGAGCTACGGTTTCCGTTCTCAACGTGTTTTTTTTAAATGTCTGAGGGTCACAAGAGAAAAAGTGTTTACGAATTGTATGACAAAAAAAGAAAGGCATCTGAAGAAAGAAACAAGACCAGAGTGTTTTTGGGAGACTATTTCACACGCTGGCGTGCTTTAAAAGCACAGGTTAAGATTCCCACTGATGCCTCAGTCGCGAAGTTTCTACTCGACAGGTAAAGTTTGGCATGCTATTTGGAGAAATCCATTTAAAACGAAAAATGAAAAAGAAAACGAATTGCGCAGACACGGTAAACATCTCAATGTATGAGCCATGCAGACAGCAACTTGTAAAGAGCGTGCACATGAAGAACTAGGCTTGTGCATGCTCTCTCGTGCATATGTTTAATAGGCGTTCCCTCTCGGGTGCAGTTAGTGTTGTGCAATTGCATGTTTTTAAACATGATGAAGATTATTTTCATTTCTTTGAAGAACAGAATTGTGTAAAATAATACAACTTTTTCAGATACATTTTTTTTTTAATGTAGTTTGTTCTCAAATGTTTATCCTCATTGACAAATTACTTTCTATTTTTTCCACAAAGTGTTGCTTTTAGATAAATTGTATGTAATGTAAAGCAAATCTATACAGTCAGTATTTTCATCTTGTTTTGACTATTTTGTTTTTCTCTTCTGAAGTGTGGCTTTGAAACGAAGTAATTTCCCAGGCATTAAGGCAATAACGTGCAAAACTTACAACATACAATTAAACAGAACACAAAAAAACAAAAGAAAACAGCAATTGCGGTGATGATATTGTTATGAAGCAATGATAATATGCAACAATAATAATAATAATAATAATAATAATAATAAATTAAACGGATAATAAAACAGATATTAACGTAAAAACAATATCAATATTATGTAATAATAGTATGTACAATAAAGATAGTAATAGCAATAATAATTCTAAAGAGTGTTATGATTACAGGAATATTTTCGAATGCCTATAAAAATAACTTAATAATAATAATGATAATAATAATAAATTGTAATAATAATAATAAATAGTAATAATAATAATAATAATAATGATAGTAATAATAATAATATTAACGACAACAACAACTAACATATTATTTAAAAGGATAGTGATGATATTAACATTTTTTAATAATAGCAACAGTAATCTCAATAATACTTATGGTACATTATAATAACAACAACGACAACAACAACAATAATAATAATAATAATAATAATAATCACATACATACCCAACACATACCACACCAATCCAAACTTCTGTGTCAGTGTATGTTTTTTTATAACATTTTAACTTTCATGTAAATATGAAAAAGCTTTGTCAGCATCACTTGAACTGAATAAGACTGAAAAAAAAACAGTTTGGCAATCCAGACAGTATTTTACACATTTGACACTTTTAACTCATTTCACATTTTAACAATACACGTTCACGGGGTATTAACCCGTGAATTTTGATCTGCTAACAAAATGCTCTACCTATTGAGTTAGATGAACATTGCAGGAATCTTCTTATTATACAGTGTGAATAAACCCTTGGGCTAAGTTAGTCCAAGTGTAGCTGTCCCAGGTTTATCTTGCATGTCGAGGACATTGTGGAATTGATCAAAAGCAGGTTTTTTATCAATACATCAAAGTGTCACAAAGACATTGCCTCACATTCTGTTTGACCATATTAACAATAGAAATAATGTATACACTATTAGAATTTATCAAACGGTTCTCTAAAATGCTTGATTCTGATTGGCCAGTTGTGACCATTATCCCCTACAATCATTGTGCCAACTTCACAAGTTTGAATCAGATGGCTGTAGAGTTTGATACAGACTTCCAGCTCAAATGCAAAAGAATAAGAAAATGATTATATGCCCTAAATGAACATTGAACATAGCGTGATCTGGTGTTTTCTTGGAGCTCAATGGGGAGAGAACTGCTGTAAAGGTCATTAGTTTGACCCCTGAGTGAATGCACTGTACGTCCATTTGGATAAAACAAGTGTCTGGCGAATGCATAAATGTTATCTGCATGACTAAATTGGTCATTTTACTTTCGTAAATTTGTAACGGTGATGATAAAACATAGCCAATACAGTTCTTCTGTATCTTCTCTTAGATTTTGTGTGAACTCATCAATAGTCTCTGTAAAGACAAGCCTGTGAAGAAGATCCAGAACTCAAGTATGGCTTTCAAACAGATGGAGCAGGTGTCTCAGTTCCTTAACGCTGCTGAGAAGTACGGCGTCATTAAAACTGACATGTTTCAGACCGTTGATCTGTGGGAAGGTAGGTATATGCAAACATACCAGCCTAAATTATCATTTATTTGGAAATCATATCATAATCCACACACATGTAAAATACTTTATTCTCAAAACGCTTGTATCTGGCAAACTACAACAAACTCAAATGTATGCATGTATGGATTTCACTGTTCATAATAATGAGTTATTGTATCAACTAATAAAGATGTCATAACATCTATTCAGCTGAAGTGGGTTTGCATGGTGTCCCCGGTTACCTGTAAGTATAAAATAATCAAATAATATCTAAATAATTCTTCATCAGGAAAGGACCTGGCCGCCGTGCAGAGGACACTCATGGCCCTGGGCAGCATTGCTGTTACAAAAGATGACGGCATGTTTCAAGGTGATCCCAGCTGGTTCTTCAAGTGAGTATTGACGGTTCACTTATCAGATGATGATATAAACCATTGCATTGTCTTGCTGAGTAAAGAAACGTCTGATTTGTGCTCATCTGCAGGAAAGCTCACGAGAACCGTAGAGACTTTTCTGAAGACCAGATAAAAGAAGGGAAAAACGTCATAGGTTTGCAGATGGGATCAAATAAAGGAGCATCCCAGGCTGGCATGACAGGCTATGGTAGACCTCGACAGATCATGAACCCATGAATCAACAACTTGATTTGTTGCGTGTAATAAAGGATTAACAAGAACAGTTTGATAATAAAACAGCTTTCATGTCTAATGTCTATGTGATGGTCAAACTAATCAATACATGTAATGTTGTCCTGCAAAACAGGATTGGATTTTGTGTTTCAGCAAAATGTAATTTGATTAATATTTGAAAAAAAAAATTTGATTAAAATCACAAATATATCAGACAGACATATATGAGTTAGTTAATGTATATCTGCTTTATTTCCACCAAACAAAATAATTTCATGTATGTAATAATGCATGTGCACATTCACATTTTTCACATCTATTTTTATTTAGCACTTTCTTTTTTTTTGCATTGTTGCAGCAAAATACATTAGTACAGGCAGTATATATATATGTAAAATGTATCATATTATTGCAAAATACATTAGCAGTAGCAACCTCGAGAACGATGAGACTGTTATATTCATAGTGCTGGATGTATAGCTGTACTAACTAAAGATTATTCTCTGCAGGATTGTAATTGGATTGTTAATTTCTATTAAGAAAATATTATGCATATCAATTTTTTTCATAAAATGTTTATTGGTGATACTTATTGTAAAAAGAATTGCCTGTAGGATATTTAAATAAAATATAAACTCTGGCGCAGGAGAACGAACACTGACTTGCGTCAAAAAAAAAAAAACCATCACTCTGTTTGATATTTCAAATATAAGAAAACAGACGAATTGATGGTTAAGTAAGCAAAAATGTACAGGCAGCCGGTTGTTATCGCAGAAATCAGCCCCAACCGTATGATCCCGCCATAACAACTTGCTGCTTGTAAATTATCCCACTTATTACATGGCAATCTATCTTATAAGTAAGGTAAGGAGCATAAAATATTGATTTAAATTATTATATTTGCTACTTTTTAAAGAATGCAGACCTTCCATGACGAAATCCTCTATATTTTAAAAAGAGCAATGTCTGTGGTAACCGTGGTATAATTAAAATAATTTACTCATGTCCTTTGAATTATTTGAAATATTGATTTCAAGTAACTCTGCTTCGCGTCGTTACTCGTGCCACATTACCACCTTGGGTGTGCCTTAGACTGAAAAAAATTATTCATTGAATTTAATAAAAATTTTTAAGGTAAGTGGTTGCAATCAATTTATTTAAGCTACATTTAAACCATAGTTTTATATTTTATTTTACTTTACTAATCTTTTTTGTTTAAATGTAGCTTAAATAAATTGATTGCAACCACTTACCTTAAAAAAATTATTAAATTCAATGAATCATTTTTTTCAAGTGTATTTTCTTATAATTCAAAGGCCTGTTGTCAATAATCCCTCTTATACCACGGTTACCACAGACATTGTTCTGGTGGTTATTTTAAGACGTATGTGTTTATAAAAAAATAATGGAACATTTCTTAACCATCAGAATAAAGCATTCAACAGCCCGGCAGTATAAATAAACACTGATGTTCACTTAACTTTGGGCGATTTGCTGTGCAGCAGTTTTTTTTAACAAAGAAACACAAAGTTCAAACAAGTTCAATGTTAAAACAAAACAAAACGCAGTTTTGTTTAGTCATTTGAAAATATAAAATCGCTCACATGCTATGAATTATGCATATTTGTACTGAATAGTAGGGGTGAGCCGATACGATATTCAGTATCGATATTAGCCCGATATTGGCGAAAATGGTCGGATCGAATTTTAGTAGAAGTCTGGGTGCTGAGCAACATGAATTTGCACAAAGTTGTACTTTTAAATTGTCCAAAGTTACACCTTAAATTTAATTTTGAATTTTTGTGCTGACTAACTAAAAATGTTTCTACTAGTCTGTTTGAAACAGTTAAATAAAAATGAAGCAGCAGTATTGCACAATGTTTCATTGAGTCTTAAATTTGTTGCACAGTAAAACATTTGAGTTCTGTAGCTCTGTTTAAGCTTTTTGTACGGCCAACAATTGTGCGATTTGCAGCTTAATTGATTAAAAGGGCCATAAAGATGGTATTGGATCGGCATCGACAGATACTCAAGGTTGTGGTATCGACATCGGTATCAAATACTCAAATTGAATCAATAGAGTCAGCTGAAGCATTTCATATATTTTTTTATTGAAAACCACATTCAATAAATTCTTTTTTGATCAAATTCAGATTGATCAGAACACCACACCTCAATAAAAACAGGCTAGTACCAGTAAAATATCTGTAAGTAGAACAGAGTTCAGTTTTAAACAATCTCTTTCAAAATTCAAGTGTCTGAGGTATTTATAGCCAAAACATACCCAAACGTGACACAGTCAATGTATCACAATCAAGAAACAAAAACTATTATAAAAGTATATTCAACTCTTAATACATCATTTCAGTTTCTCATAAAGCACTCACTCATTTTCATACAATAGATTCTCTCTCGGTCACACACGCACGCACACACACACACACGCATTATGTGCAAAACATCCTATCGTCAAAGTTCATTTGCACCAATTCTTTTAAATACTGTAAAGAACCCACTCACTTTATCAGGCACACATATCACATATATTGTGTGAAAACATTAACAAATGATGAAAAACAAACAAAAAAAATAAGGCAACCCAATACAGAGCATCGCTCACATTCCCGAACCAAAGAAAAGTGCAAAAATAAATCTTAAATACAGAGCGTGATGAACCGATCTTCAGCTGTCCCTGAGTGCTATGTATTCTCATCTCCTGCTATCAGGGGAACTTTGGACTCCATGTCAAACTCCGGCTGAATCTCCACCACTTCACTGTTATCTAGGACTGAAGATCCAGCCTGTAGTCCTCTGTTTCTACTCCTCACAGCTGTTCGACATCTACGCCAGTCCACATGAGTGAGAGTCACTTCAAGAGTGTAATACAGCGACCAGAAGAGAGCGAAACAGCCCAGAAGCAGGAGAGACTGCAAATCACAAAAATAAACAACTTGCTGTCATTTTCTCTTTTGAATTTTCAAGTTAACCTGTGCTAAGTGTGAAATGCAAATGAAAATGGACTTTTATTCTAACATTATTAGTAACTTTTCAAGGTTTAAGTTTATGATTTGATGTAAAAATCCTGGTCAGGCACAATAAGTAAATATGAGAGCCTGAGGAAATAAATCTGCATTGTTTTGTACATCACAGTGTATGTAAATGGATGAGGGTTTGTTTTCAGGGCACCGTACCTTTAGACTGTTTGAGGTGAATGGACTCACAATCTCAGGTGGTACATCTATGCCAGGTGGGCAGGGAAGATTAAAGCTACTGTTCAGATACTGCCCGCCCATAGCTTCCTCCACAATTCTGGCAACAGAAGAAAACTATTTTAGCCACTATGCCAAAAACATTAGCAAAAGAGTGATTGTACAGCCATTGTGTGTGTGTGTTTACATTTGTGAGCATGCACAGATGAGTAATAGCACATGTCAAGGCTTTCATAAATGTAATGGATTATATTTGAGTTTGTTTTTATAACAAACCCAACACTTAAAATAATTCCACTGGACTGGTGTTGTATATTCTATGAACGTTTGTACAAGCTTGAGCAGATACTGGCACCACGCAAGTACTAACACCAACACAGCATTTTGAAAGTTTTTTTTTTTTTTTAAAGAATAAAACAAAGCAATAGGGGGTGAGTAAATAATATATCTGTATAATTGGCTTAACTTAATGACTTATATTAAAAACATAAGCATAACTACTAATAAAAGTGCAGGGCAGTAGTTTTTTAAAACATTAATTATAATGTGTGCAAAAGTCTTAAGCCACCATGCCAGAATAAGATTTGTTGTTTTTGCAATGTTATAGTGATCATATAAAATTGTTTCTCAGTCTCTTAAATAGAATACATCCAGAAAATACAGGACATGTAGTATTAAAAACTGTAAACTGATGTGTCAAGTTTTAAGGCAGTGCCGCCGCTCCCATAATGCGCATCACGCACTGTGCGTAGGGCACCAAGTGCTGAGGGGGCACCAAAAATAATAGACTAATGAAAAAATATAATGCCAATATTATTTCATTAGCCTATAGAAATATTATTAGGCACTTTTTAGCCATGTATATTTAACAAAAAATGGGGAACGATATAATTTAATTGCTCTAGTCTAGAAAGTATTTCCCCCTCGCCTTGGATGGTCTGCGTCGGTTGATCACGCAGGCGCCTGACGAAGTTTGACAGACAGGCAACTTTTATGGAAATGACTCAGAAAAGACAGCAGGAGTCAGATTTCAGAAAAGAAATAACTTGAAACTGCGAGATGATGCCCGTGCATCACTTGCATGTAAGTCCATGTTTAATCATGGGAAATGTCCATGTTCTGCTGCAAATCGTAATGCGCAATAATGCGCCTCGAACTTGCTGACGTTAATGTTATCAAACTATGTTGTAATAACTTCGGTGGAAGCTAAATTGAGATTTTACTGTAAAACATCACCTATGCATATGCTTTTACAAATAACTGAGCCCAGCTAGCTGTTACTTTCTTTACTATCTTTCTTCAGATTGAGCAGTAGTTTATGGTTTATTTTGACGTGATGGTGGTTAATACTTTCTCAGTAACAGTTAATGTTAGCAGTCAGTGCAGTGCACATGGTAGGCTATGTTTTCCCAAATTAAATGTCAATTTGAATAAATTAATAATCATCAAGAATAGCCAATTTTCTTAAATAAAACAAAGATTTAGAGGACTTAAGGGCGATTTATAGTCGTGCGTAGGTCCTACGGCGTAGCTACGGCGTAGGCTATCCGTAGCCTGTGCGTAGCTCTGCGTAGCCTGACGCGCACCTCACAAAATTTCTAACAGCGCGTCGGCTCTACGCGGACCGCAAGCTCTGTGATTGGTCCACCAGAACCCCTCCCGTCAGGTAAAAAAACTGCGTCATAGGTATTTCCGTTTGAGACGGTGAAAACAAAGATGAGCCAAGTTGAGGAGTGATTTAACTCATAAGTCGCTGTTTATTTACTTCCATCATTGCTGGTCTTCTCAAATTATACACAACAAGTTGCTATTTCGTCTTCGTTTGTGGGTTAACTTGCTTAGCTTCTTCTTCTGTGACGACTTCTGCTGCTACTGTGGTTACACGCGTGATTACTGCCAACCAGCGGTTTCGCGTGTGTTTGCACGTCGACGCGGACGGCGACGCACAAGTATAAATGAAAACCGACGCGGAACCTACGCCGTCGCTGCTACGCCGTAGGACCTACGCACGACTATAAATCGCCCTTAAAAGTCACAAATTTACTTTGAAAACACAGTAGGCTATGTAGAACAGCTAAAACATCAAAAAAATCTAATTTAATCTAATCTAATATAAAAGCATAATAAAATGAGGTGCAATAATGCACAGAATTCAACAGTAATGTTTGCTTTATATCATTCATTAATGACATTTTATATTTATATATTATTTTATTTTTCTATTTACAGAAGAAAAGTTTGCACTTTCAAATGTGTAGTGTTGCTATTTTACATACGGTATGTTTACAAAGTCAGCAAAGCTGTGAAGATTTTACTATCTCTTTTTACTGTTCTTAAGTTTTATAGGCTATTTGGTGATGCTACTATTGTGTTATTGGTATTGTGTTACATGTTTAATAAAAAGTTAAACTGGTAAAAACAACTTTTATTCTCAGGGTCCGGGTGGGTTGAGCTTAGGGCACCAATTGGCCAGCAGCGGCACTGTTTTTTGAGTAAACTCCCCTTCCACTTAAGCAGTAGCAGCAGGAAACTAAAATTAAATCCTAATTTGTATCTTTCTACTTCATTCTGCTCAAAAACGCTCAAGATGTGTTTAGTGCCAAGAGAGGTCACAGTAAACACTGGCGATGCCTAAAAAAGACATTTAGTCCTGAACATTTTTTAAATATTTTTTGGAACATATTTCCTGTAATTTCTGTTTGTAGTATCTTAATATAATAGATTGAAAAATAAATATGGATGGACATTAAAACTTCTAAAGCAACAAGTCTGGTGGTGGTGGCCTAAGACTTTTGCACAGTACTGTATATTGTTGGTCTCTTAGTACAACTGGTTGAATGCCCTGGATGCGGAGTACTAGTACTATTTAAGCTCACCTCTTTCTCTCTTTCACCTGCTGATGAGACATAGATGAACCATACAGAGTAAGTTTCCAGGAATTCAGAGTGCCCAATGACAAAGTATTTTCTCCTGAAAGACATAAAGAGAACACAGGTGGAATTTGATCTGTAATTTATAACCTCCGATACTCAAAAAGCTTTAGAATACATCTGTAATTTCAGGATTTAAGCCTGCAATCGTTAAACTTCATCGTGTCGCTGTAATCTGCGAGCTTGCATTGTTTCATCTTACTGTAGTCTGTGATATTTAGACTGTATTGTCCCTCTGCTTTTTCTCCCCAGCATCGCACAGTGGAAAGCGTCCAGTCCGTGAATCCAGTAGTATCGCTATTGAAACAAAGATAAATATTACTTAACATACATAAAATGACATTGTAATAGACAGTAACTTCCCAATTATAATACATTTATAATATTATAAACAAAATTAAGAGACGTAAACAAAAAAGATGACACTTACGCATCCATTGCTCTCCTGGCTCCGATCAGTGAGGTCATTCCACTTGGGCATATTAACACCATCTCAACATGGCCACGGCGAGGATGGCTGATGGTTACGGTAACAGACACATGCTCCAATGTTTGCATGCCCGACTGCTGCAGGTCAAGAGCAGTGACTAAAAACAATAATGAATACAGAGAGCAAATCAGATTAACAGCGATTACCACAGTGCTACTAGATATGAAGCAGTCGCAACAATCCTGCATGAGATGTAATTCTACAGTTAAACTGCAGCAAATCATAGTAAAACACTAAAAAATAGGTATTTGTCTCAGTAGCGATATGGCCTAATGGGATACTCAAGTACTACAGTCGGTCACTGAGGCATTCTTCTTCACCGAGTGTTTGCTTAAACACTTTCTATCCTTATAAGGTAATGAC
Source organism: Paramisgurnus dabryanus (assembly GCF_030506205.2). NCBI lineage: Eukaryota > Metazoa > Chordata > Actinopteri > Cypriniformes > Cobitidae > Paramisgurnus > Paramisgurnus dabryanus. Next base: position 37,544,218 of record NC_133344.1, read on the forward strand.
AATCTCTCAGGATGAAAGAGAGAGATAGAGAGAGAGAGATTCATCATAGTAATGGGTTAGAGGAAGCCAAACAAACAGCACATGAATCATTTTGTGTCAGAAACTAACACGTTATGCTCTTTATGCCGTGTATGTATGCATTATACAAACACACACACACACAAAACCACCAGACTCATGCCTTGAGAAAATATTAACTCCTATTTTTTTTTTTCTTTTACATGTCTGAAGTGTTGTAAGCATTTAACCCACTATAATGAAAGAATTTTATTTCTCTTTTATAAAATAAATTCAACCCAGTCAATACATATCCAACGGAGAGGGAGAGAGACAGAGAGAGAGAGAGAGAGAGAGAGAGATAGAAATGATGACAGAAACAATGAAAACTTTAAGATATGAGAGAAATACAGGAGTGAAGCAATATTTCACTTTCTCTGTGTACTTCCACACATAAACACTGTAAAACATTACAAACATGACCTAATAAGGGCAGGTAACCACTGTCTGAGGCATGGATTAATTTAACAGAGCCCTCCGCTTGACACATAATATGTCTCTAAGATTTTATGATAGATAACAACTGATGATAACTAGACTGCCCACTTAATCATCTGAAAGTATGAGAAGTTTCATTTTCTTTGTAGGCATTTCAAAACACTCTTTAGTAAAGTGTTGTAAGACATGAACCAAACCAGATTCATCATTAACCAAGGGAATGGTTCTTACAGCAAGGGATTATGGGTAATATATATATATTACATTACATATTACTTGATTTTTTCCCCCCACTTTTTACATAATCCTACAAAGGCTTTCATGAGCCGACTGATCCACAGTGCCGGGCCTGACGTGTTTTATTTGTATATTGACCAAGAACCATGTTAATCTTCACATAATATATACAGCAATGTTCGAATTATGTCAAAGATTATGGGGGTCCCCTAGTTAGAGGAGTAGTCCACTTTAAATATGGGGCCCATTGACTTTTTCCTACTATGAAAAGTCAATGAGCACATCTTTAAAGTGGACTACTTCTTTAAGCCCCACCCCACCAGCCAAGCCCCCATCATTATAGGGTCACCGTGATTTCACAAAGTACAGGGTTCCCACGCCTTAGTTAACTTCAAATTCAAGGACCTTTCAAGGACTTTCCAGGTCCAATACCCTCAAATTCAAGGACCAAATGTGGGGACACATTTCAAGTGAGAGCAAGGTTACATCGTGTTACCTTTTAAAATATATTGTTACAGTTCCCTTTTGAGGGAACTCGCGCTACGTCACTGCAGTGACACTTTGGGGACGCCTCCAGGGGTATGTGCGTCTGAATGTGTATATCAAATTCAACCAATTTTTATCGACAAAGACAGGATGACGCAGGAGCCAGGAAGTATATCGCTATCTGAAATATTGCCAAAGATGGAGTTACAGGGACGCAGGAAGTATGGCAAGGGAGACGCAGCATCTCGTTCCCTTCTCAGGAAACAACAGTTGGATACGTAACCCGAGACGTTTTCACGTGTCAAACACAACTATGCAAAAAAACATTTTGGTATAAATCAACATTCGCATTCCGAAGATATAAGCATTTAAAGGGAACAGTTTAGCACGTGTGCTTAAAAAGTCTAGAATTTTGATGATATTATCCTACAATACACAGGGAATAATAAGGATTTTTTTCTTGCATAAAATAGATTCAAGCACTTTCAATGACCTGTATCTATGTATGTTTATTTTCAAAAACTTCACAGGGCCTTGAATTTTTCCCCCAGATTGAGAACAGACAGCTCACCTTAAGAATTTTAAATTCATGTAGTATTTTATTTTAAAAACAGGGGACACCCCAATTTATATTTTTGTGCTTTATATGAGGTCCAGTATAGAGATGTAACGATTACCGGTTTAATGGTTAACTATGATAAAAACGTCCAATATTTAGTATTACTGCATCATTTTTTAATTACCATTTAATCGTGCCAGAGTCACGGCTCGAAAACCCTGTCCAGCATCAACAAATTTAAGCAATAAAGTGACACATTCATTCACGTCTGCTTCCATGTGTTTGTGATGACAGTGCTTCACTGACAGAATTTAAATCCCAAAAATGTTCACATTTAGGGAAAGCTAGTTGTACTGACGCATGTTTACTTAATATTTCTTTAGACAGATAAATCTTTTCTATTCATTTTTCATCAAATGATGTGAAAATAGTCCTCATCAGGTGCAGGACCAACAAAAACTAAACAAACATGAATGTAGACACGAACAATCTGCATCTTTTTCAGGCCTGCTCTTAGCGACAGACTCAACTTTACCCTATGAAATTAAATAAAATGAAACATTATCTTACTGCAGGGCTCGTTTTTGCCCTACATAGAAAATCTGCTTTTGCAGCCAATTAAAATATTTACATATAAGCTCTCTAACTGAACATAAAGCTCTTACCATTCCAAGTGACAGTAAGAGTTTTGTTATAGAGTGGAATGACGTCATTCGTCTTTAAAACTGGGCTCTGGTAGGACACCAAAAATGGCACAAACTCCCAAACCTGCCAGGAACACACACAAACACACACAGTAAGATTCCTCATGTGTGAAAACAGGAAGATATTGATGATGAGCATAAAGTCTACCTTGGCCGCGTTGACCAATCTCCATGCATTGAGAAGCCCAAAGCCAAACTTGTGACTGTGGTGAAAACCAGCTCCATTAGTTGTCCAATCAGCCTGTGTGTCGTGCTGAAAACATAAAAACACAGTCGAAATAACGAACACAAGCACAACATGAACACACACCAAAGTCACACTTAAATATATGGTTTGAAAGAAGAATAGGAGAGAAATTTATTTCAATTTTTAAGCACATATTTGTATTAAGATGGTAGTTATGTTATTACACATAGACACAAATAAATACATTAAAATAAAAGCAGATATAAAGAATATGAAGAAATGTGTCACCTGTACTGCTGTATAAGTAATGATGTGCTGAACATCACGCCAGCTTAGACACGGTCGCACCTGCAGCATTAAAGCCACCATACCTGCAGCCAACGGTGCAGCTGCCGAGGTGCCTGTGTGTCCATCTGTGCAACCTGTGGCACCTTGTAGTGACCAGTCTGAAGTCACCTGAGTTAAAACAATACACCAGTTAACTATGGATTCTTTGAATAATATATTAACAATCACCGACTGACATCAATGGTCTTGAGCATCGGTGATACCAAGTCTCCATTGATTTGCTAAAATCACTTTTGTGGCTAAATGTAATAGACTGTGACAAACATCACATACAAGCTTATCATGTGACCCTGGACCACAAAACCACCCACAAAGAAAATAAAATAAAATTGAGAATTATGCATCACCTAAAAAGCTAAATAAATAAGCTTTCCATTGATGTATGGTTTGTTAGGACAACATATAGGACAATATTTGGCCAAGATACAGCGATTTGAAAATATGGATTCTGAGGTTGCAAAAAATCTAAATATTGAGAAAATTGTATTTAAAGAGCACGAATTATCTTATTCACGATTTTTTCATTTCCTTTGCTGTGTAAGTGTGTATTAGTACACGTTAAAAGGTATTCAGACCAATCACAACATACAGCTTAGCTGGCCAATCGGGGACACAGTTTCAAAAACAATGAGCTTTGGACAAAATCAATGTGTTTGAGGGAGGCAGGGCAAAAAAGAGCAACTTTAAGGGATAGTTCGGCCAAAAACGATATTAAACCCATGATTTACTCACCCCCAAGCTGTCCGAGTTGCATATGTTGCATTTTTCAGACAAACACATTTTCGGATATTTTAGAAAATATTTTAGATCTTTCAGTTGATTAAATGTAATGTTACGGGGTCCACCCATAGTCCACGACCTTCAAGTCCAAAAAAAGTGCGTCCATCCTTCACAAATTAAATCCAAACGTCTCCAGGATGATAAACAAAGGTCTTCTGAGGGTAATCCGCGCGGTGTTGTTGTAGAAATATCCATATTTAAAACTTTATTAACCAAATTAAATACCTTCCGGTAGCACCGCCATCTTAGACTCCTCTGTATTCAGGAGAGAGTATAAGCGTAGTGTACGCACTTTTCTTAGTGACGTATGACAAATTCGGAGGGCGGGGGCACAGAGCAGCAGCAGAGTAGCCTCCGTAGGCTGCGTAAGCTCTCATCCTGAATGCGGACGCGACTAAGATGGCGGCGCTACCGGAAGGTATTTATTTTGGTTAATAAAGTTTTAAATATGGATATTTCTAAAACAACACCGCGCGGATTACCCTCAGAAGACCTTTGTTTATCATCCTGGAGACGTTTGGATTTAATTTGTGAAGGATGGACGCACTTTTTTTGGACTTGAAGGCTGTGGACTATGGGTGGACCCCGTAACATTACATTTAATCAACTGAAAGATCTAAAATATCCGAAAATGTGTTTGTCTGAAAAACGATGGACATATGCAACTCGGACAGCTTGGGGGTGAGTAAATCATGGGTTTAATATCGTTTTTAGCCGAACTATCCCTTTAATGTATGATATGTGGAAAACATTTTTTTTAACCATAAACCACACAAACACATTGTATTACAGCAAATACATAAAATAACGTGTTTTTTGCAATGTAAAAGGTGCTCTTTTAAGTTCAAAGTCCAAACGAAGTCTTTACCGCTCATATTACTAGTTAGGGATGGGACTGTATGAAAATTTCATATCATGATTTTAGTGACCAAAGTTACCGGTATCACGTTTATCAATATTATCATGGTTTTGTTAAAATGAGATGGAAATGTTCAAAAAGAACTGATACACACACTAAAAACATTAAAAAAAAGTTTTATTTTTGAAAATCACAATTTAATATTTCATGTCCCTGAAATGATTTCTGTGGTAAAAAATAAATAAACCTGTCTAATAAGTTTACAGTGAATGAATACAATAAATTATCCCTTAAATGCCATCTTGTGCAAAAGACTATGTTGCATGTGCACTCCTGCGTCAAACTGATTCTGGCAGGCCAGGATTTACAGCGAGTTTTCAAAATCACGGTAATCAAACATGGTTGTAATGATAATTAAATTTTAAACGATAATAGTAATCGGCAGGAGATTTTACCGTTGTTAATCATGAAACCGGTAATCGTCCCATCCCTATTACTAGTGAAACGGTTTTAGCGCTCTCTACTGGCTTACCTCTGTAAAGACATTGTTGACTGAACAGGGAAATTCAGCGGGTATAGAGATTTTGCTCTTTGATAGTTTTGACATATTTATGGTAGGAAATTGATAAAATATCTTTATGGAACATGATCTTTACATAATATAGTAATGATTTTTGGCATAAAAGAAAAATCGATCATTTTGACCCATGCAATGTATTTAATATACTAATGTGACTTACAGGTTTTGTGGTCCAGGGTGTCATATATACTTACTATGCTGCGTAGCTGTCTGCTTCCACTGCTGAAGGTGACAGCCAGCATGGACGCACACTCTTCGGCATAAAAAGGCTTCCTACCGTTTTCATCCACTGCCCCTAAAAAAAATTTATCTCTGAACATCAGGATAAATCTAAGAAAACTGCTATGATTAACAGTAATCATTTGGTTAAGACTTAATTTAACATTTACAATTAAACAAAGTTTAACTACCTGAACACGTGCTTAATAACTAGCTGTTTCCATACAAAGTTGAAAATTTTACTTATGCACAAAATTGAATATCGCATAAAATGCAAATGTTATTGTTTCAGTGAATCAAAAGAGAACAAAAACATACTTTTCAGCAATAGGAGAAGCCTTTTTAGTGTATACTAAAGTATTACACATCGGAGTGAGCACCCAAAACTTAGTAAACGCGGTTCTATCATCTTGTTTTCAGAGGCAGATGACTTTTCTTTAGGAAAGCTGTCTTGTAAGACAGATGGTTCTGGAAGATCATTATACCAAACCACATTGACGACAGACGATATGTCTGTGCACTGAAATCAATCCGCTGTTTTAGCCATTTCAATGCTCCCCATTTATGTCAGAAAAGGCAGTCACATGACAGAATTATATTCGGTAAATGTGTCTTCATCGCAGTTTATGTGCATTTCTTCCACTTAATAGATTAATTGAGGGCACACGTTATTTATATGAACCGGAATTTTTTAATAAAAATGCAAAAAAATGCACATCAAAATTAGTGTACGGAAACATAGCTAATGTCACAACAATATTAAAAAGTTAGAAATGGTTTTTCTGTTGTTTTTTAGGTGAAAGGTAAGCTGAATATCATCTTTACAAGTATTGTGAGGGGTAAGAAAACAACCCAATACCTATAGTGACTGTGTAGATGGAATTAGCATAGCCATCATAGTTGCAGTTGTCATCATACTGTCCTCCATTTCCACTGGCAACGACAAAGATGCTGCCAAAACCTTTCCTGCCGGCTATAACTCCATGCTGCAGTGCCGCCTGTGGATTCACAGAGGAAATTGTCCCTTGTCAAAACATTACATATGTTACAAATTATACTTTTTTTTTCCACAATACTGTCACTTTGTTTGCACTGATGCCTGACTTTATTTATTAAGACCAATCTTACATAACAAAGAAAGCTCCAATAAAATAAAATAATTGAATGAAATGAATTATTATTTTTCAAAAAATCCTAAAACTTAACCTTGCCCAAGGGATGAGGTCCATCAACTGTACGCCCATCATCATCTGGTCCCCAACTGCATGACAAATTACATATGTCAAGTAAACATGTCAAGATTAAGTCCATGTGACTTTAAAAACAGCTGTTTAAGAATGAATACAATTTAATCCAATAAGAAACTCAATAATAAGCTTGCAAGCAAAAGTACCTGCAGCTGTAGACATCATTTATTTGGTAATGCTTATTAAAAGCCACAGCCTCCATGCTGTCCGTGAGTGGTCCATCCAAAACTCTAATGCCTAAAAAATACAAACAGACATATGCAATGATCTCTATTACACAAGACAGCAGGGTTAAGGGTTATGTGGAGATTTTTTAAATATATTACTGATAATGTTCACAAATATAACAATATAAAAAAGTGCTTGCAATTTGCTTGAAATCCTTCACAATTTGCATCTGAGGACACTGAGACAATAGTGCAAGAGTGAATCAGTTCATATGGTCCCGTTTTAAAGAATCAATTCAAACACCACTGATTCAATCATTCATTTGCTCACATACCTGCCACTTTGCCGCCATATGCCACCCCGACAGCACAGAAGCTGTTATTGGACACGGCAGCGATCTCTCCTGCACATCGTGTGCCATGATGGTTGTCACTGTGGCCATCAGGGTGGGGCATGGGGTCCGGGTCGTTCGAGTTCAAATCATAACTACCCTCAGGACTCTAGAGAGAAAACACAGGAGAACGGTTTAACAGATGGACATTTTTAAAGAAATGTTAAATGAAAATCTACTAAAATATATTGTGGCATGGTTAGGGTTGCAAAATTCCAGAAAATTTCAAGACTGGAAACTTTCCATGGGAATTAACGGAAATGTATGGGAATTAATTGGAATAAACTAGGGCTCTCCTTCTTTTAAAGGGGACATATCATGAAAATCTGACTTTTTCCATGTTTAAGTGCTATAATTGGGTCCCCAGTGCTTCTATTAACCTAGAAAATGTGTAAAAGAACAACCCAGTAACTTACCATGGTTTTGGTAAACCATTCTCTGCAAGCATGTAAAAAATAGGTAATTGAAATCTGGCTCCCCTTGTGATGTCAGAATCGCCCCTTAATCTGCATTATCCAACCACAGCAATGCTATTTAGTGCAGAGATCAGCTCATTTGCATTTTAAAAGAACCCAAAAATGGCACACTTTTGCTCACACCTACTAAGTGGCCATTTTAAGATGCTATTATAAATTATCTATATGGTATTTTGAGCTAAAACTTCACATACATACTCTGGGGACACCAAAGATTTATTTTACATCTTAAAAAAAAAACGCTTTATTCAAGTAAGTTGAGCCCAGGATCTACCCGGTCCACAGGAAGAGAAGGGACGAGGAACAGTAAGTTGAAAATCTATTAAAAGAATCTGTGGCATGTTTAGGGTTGCAAAATTCCAGGAATTTTCAATGGTGGAAACTTCCGATGGGAATTAACGGGAATGGGATTAAACTAGGGCTGTGCAATTAATTTTTCAATTTCGATTTTTGATTCAAACGATTACAAATGATAATAGTTGGTGACAATGTTTTTGAATGAATTATTTTCTTCCAGACACATTACTATTTTAATGTTTTTTCATATTAGAATGATTTTGAAGGATATTTTATCAAATAAATCCAGGATTGAAGAGCGTAAGTATCAGGACTCGTCAAAATTGGTATTACCTTGAATGCATGTCTGCTTATGACCAAACTAAATGTTTATTTACGTTTCTATATACATTTCCCTAAATTTTCAAATAATTCCTGAAAATTCCAATTTGGAATATTTCCAAAATTCCTCAGATAAAGTTCCTATGAAAATTTTCACGAAATTTACCTGGAAACTTTCCACCCCTTTTCAAACTAAGGCATGCTGGAGATAAACCCTACTGTGAGGTGATTTACTCACATAATTGGGCTGAATATCGACCAAGTTGTGCTGGACTCCATCATCCACTACGACCACTGTGACCCCAACCCCTGTGATATTGCGTTCCCAGACACCCGTCACGTTGATGTCCATGCCATGTTTCACATTATTGTGCTATAAAAGAAAAATCTGATCAGATGTGGTAAATCATATTGAAAGATTCGCTTATTGTTTATTTACATAAGAAAAGACCTCACCAAGTGCCACTGGCTTGGATAATTGGGATCGTTGAATGTCACACTTCTCTTAGATCGTCTCAGGATGTGTTCCTGCGAGTGCCAAACCACATGAGCGTTTTTATCCAGAGCTTCCTCGGTCGAATGTGAGTCTGTGTCTCCTGGCCCCTGGCACAGCAGGTAATGTCCTTCCAGCTGCCCGATTTGCCCATGATTCTCCAGGCCGACGTCCTCGGCTACAGTCTGAGCCAGTCTATCAAATGGCTCTCCTTTTACAGAGCCTGAGTTCAGCCGGACAGCCCAGGATCGGCCTGGTCCGCAGGAAGAGGAGGGAAAGGATGAGGAACGACCACACAGGGGGAATGTAGTGAGGAACAGTACTGGATAGAGGCTGATCCATATCTGGATGGATGATGCCATATCAGCCACGTAGAGTCAGCTAAATTCACTCTCCACATTCGATGAGCTTAAACAGAGACAGACAGAAAGCTAAGACAAAGAATAAAGAGACAAGATATATATAAATCATATATCATCCTTAGTCTTTAACTGGTAAAGCAAACCGAAACTCTGTCCCCATATGCCAAAAAAATACATTTCTTTGGTCAAAAATATATATTGAAATATATGCTAAATATTTTTTTTGGGAAAGTAAATCTTAGCTAAAAATATGTTTAAATTTAAAAACATATTTTGATTCAACCTTCATATATCAACATACATTTCAAAATGTATTTCGAGGGCAATTACATTTGTAAAACATTTGTATTTTTAGATCCCAAATAGCATAAAAATATACGCTAAATAGAAGTTAAAACTGTTATTTTTAGTTTTTCTTCCAATGCAACATGAATAATTTAACGTTACTTTGGACTGAAATATATGGAAAGCTAAATATATTTTTAATTCTTTAAAATGTATTTATTTAAAAATATATATTTTATAATATAAAAAATGCAAACTTTTGTAAACATATTACAAATATATTTCAGAAAATATTTTTTGTATATTTAAAATTGTATATATATATATATATTAGCCATATGCTGATCGACCAAACAAAACCACGTGTTTACACTCTTCGAGTTTACTTATTCTCTGCATATTAGTATGTTAATGTGAAAAAAAACCATATAAATTAAATACTCAAAATATGAACTAAGTTAACTTGATGCCAAATGATATCAGTGATAAAAAACTGACAGGGCAGACAAGACCGACCGACGACACTCACATCATAAACAGAAACCGAAAGACTTTATAAAACAACACCATGTCCTGCTAATAATAAATCATTTAATTTGCTAAGTCATTCACAAGCAGAAAACACAATAAACAACTGAACACAAAACACTAAAGCTCAAAATATCACTGAGGTAAGCACAACAAACAGACAGACTGATGTTTAACAAACCTCAAAACACAAAACCGATTAAAACTTTTTAATTGTGACACTTGTATCTTACCTCAGAGTAACGCTGTTTTCATCCGATATCGATTGTCTGTTTGGTTTCCGAGATATTTACAATTATTCTCCATTATTTTAATCATCGACATAACTCAACCTCCACAGCTAGACTTCCGCATTCGTCATATCCGGTGGCGATATAACCACATACAGGGGGCGCTGAACGGTATCAGTAATAGTTGACTGACGTCATATATTTGGTTAATTTATTTAATTCGACAAACATCAGTTTTCGGTTGGATAAACATAAAACTTTGTCTGACTAACTCGACTTTTACATTTCTGATTCAAATTAGACCAGTCTTATGTGATTGACTTAAAAAAGTTATTATTCTTTGAAAAGATAAGATGACTAACTTTAAAGACTAGTATAAGCAGTTTATGCATTCAGCCACAGTTGTTTCAGTTGTGAACAGCATTTTGTATGCAAGATTATAAATTCCCGGTTATCTATTTGTTTCCATTATCAGCCACCAATGATAGCGTACCCCTTAATTCCGTTTAAAAAGTGTTTCTGTGCCTTAGTAGATTTAACAAAAATAAAATTAGTAAAATATTTATCAAAATAAGAGTTAGAATAACATAAACATTTTAATAATTTGAGTAATTCTAAATGAACACATTATTAAGCAAATTCAACTTCATTATATCATCATCATCCACTTAAATATGTAAGAAGGAAATTAACTTAATCATTTTGTGTTTACATCAAAAATTTACTTATGATTTTGGTAAACATCACTTACTAGGCCGTGGACTTCCCAGCATGCTTTGCATGGGACTGCATTTGGAGAGTAAAATTTGAAATCAAACGCTATTTTATGTGTTTTTAACTGAAAATACATTAAAAAATTAGTGTTTAATGTTCACAAATCTTTGAGATTTAGAAGAGTTTATATTTCTTTTTTGAGTTTAGTTGCCATCGTTTAGACGAGTGGTGCTTGTGTAGACTGGTTGACATTGAATAAATGTTATTGTCTTGAATCTGTTATTGACAAAGTCTTTTTATGTAAAATTTAGACACTTAGATTTATTTTATAGGTTATAGCCAGGACTCAATTAAAATGTTTATTCACATATGATAAGTAATGTTAAAGTGTTTATTATACTTAAAAAAGACTGCAAGTTAATTCAACTTAAAACATCCAATGCAGCCACTTGCCTTACTTTTTATAAGTTAGATCTAGGTATTATATTTTACAGTGTTGGCGCTGTCACGTGAGCGGAGATAACTGAGTTTACAAACTATATATCATTGGAAATGTCTAAGAGTGTAGTTGTTTTATATCATTACCAATTTAGGAAAATTATGACGTAGTGAGAGTCACTTGCCAACAGGTAGGCCCAATTTGTTTTTATATATTTAAAACACTAAAACCTTAGGCCTACTCTAAATCTAATAAACCTTGACAAACCATATATCACTGGAAAGCTCTAAGAACGTCGGTCCAATATGTCAAAACATTTTAGTAGTAATAATAATGCAGTGACAGTCATTTATTAATTTGTGACAAGCGTATGCAGCAAACCGTTGACATCTAGTGGTCGTTGTTGGTAAAACCACTAAAAGTCTGACACAATTTTGGATCACAACTAGTTTAGACTTGTCTCAAAGCATTTCTGGTGTAAAAAAATTTCATTTTTATAATTTTATGTATAAAATATATACTTTACTGCATTATTTTTATTTATTAAAGTAAATGTAAAAATGTTTTTTATTTTGTGAATTTCAAAGTGTCTTCTTTAAAACAAGACCAAGATTAGGCTTTTAGACCAAAAGGTTATATTAAGTTGAAGGTGTACATAACCTTTTCACCCCCACCCCTCACTCAAAAAGGGTTGGGGCAGGTCAGAGGTTAATAACAGATAAGCTGAATCACATGCTATTAATTGAGAGAATTTTTATGTCTCTTTATATTTAGGATAACAAGCAAAAACAAATACTAAAACAGACTTTAAACAAACACCTTTTTGATCGTTTTCATAATTTAATAACAAAAAGGTGTTAGGGTTTCTTAAATATTGTACTTTATAAATGATTAAATTTTCTCAATAGCCTATATTTAACTCAATATTATCTCAGGTCATGCCTTGGATGTAGATGGATTGTAATATTCTGGTGCAATACATGCTTTATTATTTAAATATTTTTTTACTTTGATAATGCAGTTTGAACTAATTTGGTACAAAGATCCATCCACTGTGTGTGTGTACACTGCAAAAACTGACATTTTTACTTAGTATTTTTGTCTTGTTTCAAATAAAAATATCTAAAAAATCTTAAATCAAGATCCATTTTCTTCATGAACAAAATGACCTAAAAATAAGTGTTTTTTAGACAAACAATATACAATTTAAGTGAATTTGTGCAAAAACCAACCAATCTTAACTTTTTTTCCAAACAATTACTTAATTGTTTTGCTTGTTTTATATATATTTTAAAATAATTGAAAATAATGTAAAAATATCAAATAAGAAAGGCTTTTGGCAGCATATTTGCACTAGGTAAATATTTTTATAAAGTAAATTTTACTGGCTTAAGAAAGACCACATGTATAATTCACAAAAGTGTATGTGCTTTATACTTGCATTTTATTTTACAGTTTCATAGAAGTTAAGTATTGTGGCAGACAGAAATGGACAGACAGCTATGTTTCTCTAACATTATTAAATGTAGCTATGTATACACTTCAACATAAACTGACACTTATTCATATATCTCTATATTTATATTCCCCATCATTTCATCAGACATATGCAGATGTTCTCCAGAGATCTTCATTTAGATATCATTATTCCAGCTCACAGAGGGTGATGGAGGATCCGACTCCAGACCAGAAGCGAAAACTGGGAAGAAGAGGTCCATCGAAATGTGTATGAACACAACATATCTCCTGGGCTTGTTTATGGGACACTCTGTAGAAAGCCAGTACACCTTCCTGCTGGTCCAGGTAAATCCCAATGCGTCGGGCTTTTGGACTTTCCAGTGCAGTCTCCTTCCCAGCATGCCACAATGAGAAAGCTTTTCCAGACCAGTACAGACTCCAGGACTTCGTATTGTGGCCCAGTCTGGCACTGTCATCGGCTGCAGAACGCTCCATGTCTCTGTACGCCACACCAATAGTCACCTGAAGAAAGCAAATGGATTGGTTTGTAACTCTTATGAAGTTTAGCGAACAAAATTAATCTGACACAGAAATCAGTGCCTTCAGAAAAAACTCTGAGATGGAATATTCAACCAGGTGGAAAGAAATGTGTTTGTAAGTGTAATATAAAGGTACAGTGGAAAAAATTTGGTAGAAATTACAGTATTACTAGCAGCTGGTTGCCATTAAAATGTATGTTATTTACTGGCAAAAGTTTGTTTAACGTTAAATAAACATAAACGTTTCTGTACCCTCTGTCCTGTCCACTCCATCTCCCAATAGTAAGGGCTTCCAGCCAGGGTCTCCACACACATGACCTGTCTCCAGTACTTGAAGCGCTCGGGGGTCTCCGGATAATTCTGGTTCTCTGCGCAGAGGGTTGCCTTGCGATTTGCATTAGACAAACGAATGTGACGGAAGGCACTGTTTTGATCAAATGTAGGCTCAATGCGGACTGAAAATAAAAACACACCATCAAACAAACAACAACAAAACAAAAGAAATTTAAAAAAAGTTCTAAAAAAAAAAACTTCACTATCATGAAATACAAAAGTAGAAAAGCACTGTCTGGCAGGTACAGTACTGTATAAAGGACAAGCTCACATTTAAGCATCTCTTCTCTGGCTTTAGGTGCTGGTTTAGACAGACAACAGGCAGCTGATCCATCCACTGTAGAGATAAACAAACTCTTAACATGTTATTTCCCTGTATACTGTTTATTACAGTAAAAGGTGCCTCTCTTCTAGTTACTTTGGCCATTTTTGGAAATATATTTAAAATTATATGTGAATATTTTTCTAAGCAGGGTAGTGATTTAAAAAAATTATAAGCAGCATTTATGTTGTTTCTTGTTTATTAGCCATTAACCTAATCTTAACCCAACACAAAATAACTGACCTGGATTTGCAGAGGCACAGCTCTGGTTCTTGTGATGTTCTTGTGAAGGTTGAGAAGAAGAAGGTTTGACTTTCGGTTTTGTAGAGTCTGCCTTTATTTCTATAGATGAAAAGAAATCAGATGTAAAAGTAAAAATGTGACCTTGCCTGTGAAAACCCGGCTGAAGTCTCATAATCTAATGAGATTTGCAGCATCAAAATTACTCATGATCAGAAAAATGACAAAAACACCTAATTTGTGTTTATTTCTGTAAATCAGGGGCCTTCAACTAATCTTCTTCAAGGGCCAGATTTTAAAATTGTAAATATGATGCCAGCCAAACTTTGCCTTTTAATGACTAAAACTTATATTTTCTTTTTTAAGATTTTAAAAGCAATTGCAGTTTAACATTGCAAGAGCCAAATGTTAATAGTTCAACTATGAACATTGCACAAAAAGTGCAAGTGTAAATAGTCAACACATGTATTTTTGTATATAACAAATGCAGAGCTCTTAAACTTCTTTTGTTTATAACTTTTTAACTTTCATAAATTATTACATTTTAAGTATTCACAACATATAGCCAGTCTTCCCTAATGACCAAAACTGCACTTTATGTTTATTTTTAATATTTTAAAGATATATAGGCTAAACCGCCTATCCATTGTACACTACATTCGGGTGCGACTGTCAGAGTTCACCCCCTAGTGGCAGTCGTAATTATTTATTTTTTTTGGTTAAATCGTAAATCCCTGTCAACAAGCTCATTCCAGTGCAACGAATTTATTTATACTTAATAATTTCCTAAGTAGTAATCAATCAATAGTTTAGGATTCAAGTAATTAAAGGGCACAGAGAATGAAAAACCATTTTTACCTTGTCTTTGTTGAATAATGGTAGTCTACCCGCATTCACGAACATACAAAAAGTCTAGACATGCTAAACATCTCAGTCTCATAGAAATTCCTCTTTAAGGAGTTGTATACACCAAAACTTTTAAACACGTCTGAAAACGCCTTGACAACGCCGAACGCCAGCTGTTTATCAGCTGAGTGACAGCTTTCTTCAGCTAAGCGCTTTGGTAGCTCTGATACGTAAGCTGTGAGACGATTGGTTGCTGTGCTACTTTTCCCGCCCCTCCTCCACTGTGATTGGATGGCCGCGTGAAAACTGACATTGATGAGCGGAGCTTTTCATTCAAAGTTGAAAATTTTTTAACTCTCGGTGCTCAGCCCCGAGCGCGGAAAAACTGCCGGGCGCCGGTTTTCAGCACGGGAAAAACCCGCTAGCTGCTGGCTTATTTGAAAAACGCCAAGCTTCCATTGGAAACAATTGAAAACATGCGCCGGCCGTGGGCGTAAAAGTTTTGGTGTACACGCCCCCTTAGAAATGTCAGCCAGAAAACTGCCCAATCTGAAAAACTGATGCTTATGACATCACAGGCATCTAACTGCCTCTCCACTTTAAAATAATTGGCTACATTTTTTGAGTGGCAGCAAAGTCAGCCAATCAGTAATGAGATTGCAAGTTAAGCCAGTAGGGGGAGCCAAATAGGTGCAAAACCACTTGTTTAAAATAACCCACCCTAATAGAGCTATCTGAGAGAGGTTTTTAGGAAGCTTCTAAGGCATTACAGACGCAAACAAATTTTTTTTTGTCTACATCTCACATCACAGAACAAGGATTAATACCCCGTTCAATCATTCTATGTCACCTTTAAAGTTAATCAAAACTTTATTAAAAGTTGAACAAAAAAGGACTAATAATTTTTACCTTGCGTATCAGTCACACAAGATTAATTTTTAGGATGTGTGTTCATAAAGTAATTGTTACTTCTGATGTTAATAGCAATGTTTATGTTTTAACTGGATAGGATAAGGGATTAAAAGAAAATGTGAGTGTGTCTGCTGCATTTTGGCACAAAATACTGAAAGACTTTGACTGTTGCCATCATGCTTCTGTGAAATTTTTCTCTCATTTTTATTTTTCTTTATTTAAAAAAATATTTTTTTGTTAGTTTGTTGTTGGTAATGGTCTCTCTTGCCTCATAAATGTCAAAATTAATTCATACAGACATACAAGGCACTCCTGAGAATATGACGAAGCACCAGCCAAAATATGAAAAAAAAAACGAAACTTATAGTCCGGAAAATACGGTATTTATATAGATCAGTGGATCTAACCTTGAGACTCTACATTAGTACTTTCTTGTAATCTCAAATTTCCTATAAAATATTTTTTATATATTTATTAATTTATATATCACTGATATTTTCAGCTGATATATCATCTTACTAATAAACAAATGCATTCTAGTGAATTGACATTCGGTTATTGTTGCTACATTCAAGGGCTTGTAGTACTGTACATTCATTTCAATGTTTTTAAGCTTTTTGGACATGCGCATCATAATAAATAAACCTGTTTTACAAGACTTATCCCATAAATGTGTCATACATGACTGAAAAAGGAGAATCTCAGCTTTGCCGTGGCATATATGAACAGGAATAACTGATGACAGGCTGTTGAATTGCTATAAAATAATGCACACCCAAGTTGGTAATGCAGCAATATCAAAGTGAAATTTTACTTTATAAAGAATGATTTTATGTCCAAAAAAAAACAGTGAATTACCAAAATATGTAACTTCATCATTTTTTTAGAGGCAGAGTCACAAATCTGGGTAGTAGAGTAAGACCACACTGAGTGCCTACCTGTTTTTTGTGAGGGCAGATGTGAGTTGCTGGTGATGATGCCTCCATCATTTGTTATTGGTGCCATAGCAGCTGCATCGTTCACTAGAATATCAAATAGGATTGTCAACAGACATCATCATTTATCTTTAGATCGCTACATCATCTTTTCTGCAGTTTTCCTTTCTTTCTTTTTTTCTTCATCACACCATTCCAGCATCTATGGCTATAGACAATAAAGTTAAAGTTTGCAAAATTTGTAATGGAAGGAGTTTATACATGTTCAGATGAACATGAGAATAAATGACAACTTCCACATTTAGATGAACTATTCCTTATACACAGGCACACATGTGGGGAGAGTTTTCTGTTTTTTTAAAACATTAATATTACCTTCAAAGAATAAAAACTACTGCTGAAAGAGACTGTAGCTTAAAAAAAAACAACAACATGCTTTTACTTTTTTACTTACCAACTTTAAAGATACTGGCCAAGGTGGATTTGGTGATATTATCAAGTCCCTGTCTGTAAGCCTCTAAAGCTGAACTAACCCCTGATATCACCAACTCTGGACTACACATCTCCATCATGACAGGATCCACACCCATGAATGACGGCTGAAAGTACAAGTGTGAATCATTATAAAAATCAAAATCATTTCTATCCACCTTTTTTTTGTTTAAAGGGGACAGAGAATGAAAAACCATTTTTACCTTGTCTTTGTTGAATAATGGTAGTCTTCCCGCATTTACGAACATACAAAAAGTGCTAAACATGCTAAACATCTCAGTCTCATAGAAATTCCTCTTTTAGAAATGTCAGCCAGAAAACGGCCCAATCTGAAAAACTGATGCTTATGACATCACAGGCATCTAACTGCCCCTCCACTTCACATTTTTTGAGTGGCAGCAAAGTCAGCCAATCAGTAATGAGATTACAAGTTAAGCCAGTAGGGGGAGCCAAAATCACTTGTTTAAAATCCCCCACCCTAATAGAGCTACCTGAGAGAGGTTTTTAGGAAGCTTCTAAGGCATTACAGACCCAAAAAAACACTTTTTTGTCTACATGTCACATCACAGAACAAGGATAAATACCCCGTTCAATCATTCTATGTCACCTTTAAGACTTCCGGTGAGCCACTACAGGTAATGGTTGTCGTATAGTGATACGAGTGTGCCGTTTTGACTGGCTATTTAATGTTTACTATGAAATCCAGGAAGACTGGCATAACTTTTGCAGTTAGGGGTATAATAATAGCTGGTACAAATGCACAAAATCTCTACAAAACATTTGTTTTGCCCATAATCCACACACAAGAGCTGAATGTGTATGTGGCGCATGTGCACCCATGATCTGTATCCACACAATTATCCAGTAAAACCTTTCATAGAAACTGTAAATCATTCAAAAACAACTAATATTATGCTGATAAAGAATATGCTGATTTAGTTGGCTTACTTATTCTGCTACTATACATTATTGTACATTATTATATAGATGTGATTATAGTACAGAATATATACATCATACACTGCTTATTAGTTAATGTTTATAACAGTTCTTAATTTTGTTAATTTAAGTTTATGCATACTTTTATTATGTTTTGAATAAAAAAGCAAATAATTTCCTAATTTCTAGTGCGTAAGAAGCGATTTGATTATTTTTTCATAAAACTGGTATGCCTCTGTGCTTTTATAGTTGTGCATCAAAGACCCATCATCCTCGATTAAAAACACTAAATAATTGAATATATCTTTTTATGCACTGCAAAAATGACTTTCTTACTTAGTATTTTAGTCTTGTTTTCAGTAGAAATATCTAAAAAATCTTAAATCAAGATGAATTTACTTAATGAGCTAAATGACTTTAAAATAAGTCTAGTTTTTAGACAAAAAATGTGCAGATATTTTTGCTTGTTTTAGGCACAAATTCACTTAAATTGTATATTTTTTGTCTAAAAACTAGACTTATTTTCTTAGGTCATTTTGCTCATCGAGAAAAAGCATCTTGAAGGAATAGTCTACCCTTTTGCCATATTAAACTATGTTATTACCTCAACCTAAACGTATTAATACAGACCTATCTTTTTTCAGTGCGTGCACTGTACAGCGCGTTGTGAATGTGTTAGCATTTAGCCTAGCCCCATTCATTCCTATGATACCAAAAAAAAGTTTTAATTTGTGGAACCATACTTACTGGTATAACTCCTATTGTCTTTAAATAGGGAAAACACGGAAGTGTTCGGTGGCTTCCCTGTTTGGTACTATAGGAATGAATGGGGCTAGGCTAAATGCTAACACATTCACGACGCGCTGTACAGTGCACGCATTGAAAAAGATAGGTATTTTTAATCATGTTTTGTGGGTGCTCCCATGACATTGTTTTCTACCGGCCGGCTATTAAAATGGAAGTCTCGTACAATAAAGGTAAAAACGTTGTATCACTTACTTCCGCCTTCGATAATAAGGTAGATAAATCTAGCCATGTAAGCAGCAATAATTGTTAGATCCAAAAACAAACACGACACTTACGTTCAAGAAACTCGCAGGATCCTGAACGGCATCTAGTTTCTGCAGCTCTTCTTGTTTTTTCTTTAGATGGCCGATCTCCTGCTGTAGTCTGTAAGTTTGGGCCTCAATGCGACCACAAGATGAATTCTCATGAGCTTGAAGAAGCTCAAGCACCTGAGAGCGGCTGAGCTCAATGCTCTTCAAGACATCGATGAAGAACCCCTGACTGTCCATCATCAACTTCTGCATTGAGCTCTACAAGTGAGGAAAGTCAGTAAATACACTCACACATGGGTGTCCTCTGTTAAAGTTGAATAATTATCTTACCTTGTGGGCCTGAGAAACTTGAGGAAGACTCTGAATGATTCTCTCTCTGTCAGCAATGCTCTTCTGTACCTGAGCGTTCATCTCCATCAACTCTTGCTGTATAAACACAAAGACATTTTCATGTTCAATAGTGAATCTGTTTAAATTTTTGGCATATTTACATTGTCCTTTAGTTTATTCTTTATCCAAAAGGGATTTACACTACAAGCTATTTCTTATCCAAGAGCAAACATAGAATAGTAGAAGAGTAAATAGAGTATAGTAAAAAATATAAAGTATATCCAATGTGTGCATGGTAAATAGTTAAGTTTAACATACTAGAAACTCAAATGTAAGAATTATATTAAGAAATATAATTTTTCTATACCAAAAATGACAATAATAAAGCTTTTTAGACTGTTTAGGGCTGCTTTTAAGATTAAAATTAGAAGTCGAACGACAGGGTTTTTTTTCTTATTCTGAAGTAAGAGATGACCCAGACTTAGCTTTTACAAGCTTTGTTATAGTCAGACACCCAATGGTGTTAAAGGATTAGTCCATTTTCTCAACAAAAAAAAATCCAGATAATTTACTCACCCGCATTATCCAAAGAAAAAGAAAAATGTTATTTTTAAACCACAACTTCTCGTCTATCTCCGGTCATGTGACGCGCCAGCGCGACCTCATGCAATATGTCATCACGTCAAGAGGTCACGTATGTTGTATGTTGTTGAATGATACTATGTTGAATGATACTAATTAATGTCTTTGAGTCAGTTTATTGTTTAAAATGGTCCGCAAATGTGCGTTTCACATACTGTATGTAACACGTGACCTTTCCACAGCATTACGCAATTACGTGAGATCGCGCTGGCGCATCACATGACCGGAGATAGACGAGAAGTTGTTGTTTAAAAGTGCTTTTTTTTCTTGCAAAAATGACAATCGTTTCGCTAGATAAGACCCTCATGCGTCGTTTGGGATCATTTAGAGTCCTTTGAAACTGCAATTTTAAACTGTTACGTGTTGGGGTCCATTAAAGTCCATTAAAATGAGAAAGATCCTGAAATGTTTTCCTCAAAAAACATAATTTCTTCTCGACTGAACAAAGAAAGACATCAACATTTTGGATGACATGGTGGTGAGTAAATTATCTGGATTTTTTTTAAAGAAAATGTACTAATCCTTTAAAATACATCGACGTACCGGAATCATTTTTCTGTCTTCATCAGCACGGACCACCTGATGACCTTTGTGTCCAAGAAGGCTACACTCCTCACAAATATCTTCTTTATCATTGCAGCAGTACAGATCCAACACCTGATGATGCAGAGGACACAGTCGTGGTGAGTCGGATGGCAGATCAGGATACAGGCCAGCTCGGGAAGCAGGAGCTACAGAAGCCATATCAGCCGATTGATGTAAAGAGTCAGGGCCGCTATGCCCACCCAATTTCAGTTTCTCCATAGCCTCCATAAGTATGTTGCTTCTGGCAAGAACGGGTCTTGGGTTAAACTTCTGTCGACACTGAGGACATTCAAAAAAGCCCTTAGTTGCTGTCTGATCCCAATGCTTCTGGATACAGAGAAGACAGTAGGTGTGACCACAGGGAAGGGTTGCAGGATCTTGCAGCGTTTCCAAACATACCGGGCAAGCAAATGTATCTGGAGCCCAGGTAGCCATTTCTGGAGAAAGATAGAAAGATGACTTGGTAGTATCAGTCACATTACCTTTAAACCTAAAACAGGTGTGGCTAAACTAAACTGGTATTGCAGGTTGTTTGGACGGTTGTAGATGACATATGTGAGGAAAACCCCAAAGCTTTTCATGACCAGAATGACACAAGTACAGAAAAATTAAAGGAAGGTAGACGGACCTGTCTGGCGGGTAAGAGACTTCAATACATTTGCATCATTAACACATTGGTCTTTATGTCGTGACACTTCATATTCACTGATTTAAACAGGTAGTGTGTCAAATCAAAACAAATGCAGAGTAAAGTTTTATTTATGAAAAATATGGACAATTGTTTTTTTGTGCTGTCATAGATCAATTTGGTTAGAGGAATGTCAACGGTTAAGTGTCATTCCTATGTACGTACCGTACGTAAAATATTTCCACCTGATGAGCTACAGGGACAAGAATCTCAGCAATTTCAAAAGAGTCATGACGTTACTTATTTCCACACATTAATATTCTGATTTGTAAATTTTTTGCATTGTTGATCAAACATCATATAAAGGGCCGCTAACCTGGGTGTTTTCAGTAATATAAAAGTAGTCTCTGGTATCCCCATAATTTGTCTGTAAAGTTTCAGCTCAAAATACACCACAGATCATCTTTCATTATATGATGTATTGTTGAACAAGGCCATTTGTGGCTGCGATGAAAACAAACAGTTTTTGTGTGTGTATCTTTAAATGCTAAGAAATCTTCTGTTCCCCTCCCCGTATGCAAAGTAGGGGGTAGAGCGTTTACACATGTGCTTAGGACTACATTAAAACGTGTCTCTGGCAGAAGGTTGAACTACACTCTCATCCTTTTATTTTTTTCTAGTAAAATGTATCCTTTTATTTTTATATACACTACTCACTAGTGCTGCAACGACGCGTCGACGTCATCGATTACGTCGACTATGAAAATACGTCGACATGCGTAAAATGCGTCGACGCGTCGCTGTTTACGTTCATTTCGCCTAATGGCGGCTTCTGCTCCTGGCAGTGTTATCCATACATTGATTTGTTT
Organism: Paramisgurnus dabryanus; assembly: GCF_030506205.2. NCBI lineage: Eukaryota > Metazoa > Chordata > Actinopteri > Cypriniformes > Cobitidae > Paramisgurnus > Paramisgurnus dabryanus. The sequence goes on from NC_133344.1 coordinate 37,566,751, forward strand.
GTGTGCGCCACAAAACCAACAATGGCCGCAACATTTACATTTTTATTTTCATTTAAAACGGCTTCATTTATTGTTGTGAGCGCTCGGTGGTGCCTCTCGTGCACGCGCGCTCTCTCTCTTTCTCTGCGTGAAGCCCCTAGACAGCGCCTCTCATACATGTCACTGAGTGAAAGAATTAAAAGTTGGCTGTGTTTTCCATGCGGATTCCTCTGTGTACTTGCATTTTCACGTAAACGTCAGATGTTACTGGCATAGAAGACGACTGATTCCAGTTTATCATGAAAGGTTAGCACACACACTGGTTCTCTATGTGCTTGTGCGCGAGCTCTCTCTCTCCTATGCCCGCGCATGCCATCTGTAGTAACTCTGTGTAATGGCAATTTTTTAATTTGCGCCGAATTGTTTGCGATGTCGCGTTTATAAATCAAGATTTTAGTAACTCAGTAGTTAAAATAACAGCTGGTTGGATTAAACACAAGGTTATTGGGTCATGTTTAGTCACTATTTCAATAGTCTTTGGGGTGGTTTCCTGGACAGAGATTAGCTTATGCCAGGACTAGACCTTTGTTTAATTAAGAAATATAATTAGTTTAAACAAACATGCCTTACTAAAAACATTACTTGTGTGCATTTTGAGGCCAAACTAAGGGCACTGATGGATTTTAAGATATGTCAGTGCAAGATGTTTTCAGTTTGGACAGCTCTTATATTTATTTTAGTCTAGGACTAATCTAATCCCTGTCTGGGAAACCGCCCCTATATGTCTGACAACAGAACAGATAATATGTGAAAATAGCATTCAGTTGTGTTAAAATACAATAAAACAAACAATGACTGTCAGATCAGACAGAGTAGAAAAACAGATTATCCAACAGATTAAATAGATAATCAAAAAAAAGAACACTGTATTAATAATAAAAAATAGTCGTTAGAGTAGTCGACTAATCGAAAAAATAATCGCTAGATTAGTCGACAGAAGAAATAGTCGTTAGTTGCAGCTCTACTACTCACAAAAAGTTATGGATTTCGACTTTGGGTGAAATTTAACAATGCACCTAAAATACACTATAACCTTTACATGTAAACTTAATTTGACATTTCTACTCAAATGCCCTTCTTTCATGATATAAAATCACTGTAGCATGAACTTTTGTATTTTTTTTTTTTACATTTGTTCCTGAAAGTCGAATATCCCTAACTTTTTGTGAGAAGTATACTTTGGGTGAAACTGTGATGTCACAACATACAGAAGCACATTGTGGTCCCCACAAGCAATTTGTTGTAGTTTTTGAAAAGTGTTTTATGCCTAAACAAAACAACAACATACACACTAAAGGGATTAGTTTTACATAGGGAGGTGAGGCAAAGACATTTTTATTGGATTTTCTCTGTGATTTTAATCCCGTCTAAATGCTCCATGTCAGTAATCATTAAGGACAATGTCAGGTAGCGAGTCCAATTACAATAATACTACCCCTAAATCTGCACTATCCAACCACGGCACCGCCATTTAGTGCAGAGAGAGAGAGAGAGAGAGAGAGAGAGAGAGAGAGAGAGAGAGAGAGAGAGAGAGAGAGAGAGAGAGAGAGAGAGAGAGAGAGAGAGAGAGAGAGAGAGAGAGAGAGAGAGAGAGAGAGAGAGACTATTATGGCGATCAGTTTTTGCAATCCATCAGCTCATTTGCATTTTTAAGGACACACCCAAAAACGGCACTTTTTTGCTTACACCTACAAAGTGGCAATTTGAACATGTTATAATACATTATCTGTGGGGTATTTTGAGCTAAAATTTCACATACGCACTCTGGGGACACCAAAGACTTATTTTACATCTTATTAAAAAATCTCATAATATGACCCCTTTAAATTGCAAAATTTTTCTGATTGGTCAATGTGTATGTAAACCAAACTGCTTAAGTTAAGACTCTTGTCTGTTATTCTAAATTAACTCACGTTTTTCATAAATGACTGGAGACAAAAAAGTTTAAGTTTACAATTTTGAGTTCACAACACGGCATAATGTTTCAAGATCAGTTCGGATGATCAATCAGGCATAACGTTAAGTTTGAAAGCGGTTTGTAAATTAGTGGTGAAATGTGATCAAATATGATATATCATTATACTCACCAGTAAGCACCCCTGTGAAACCGTTTAACTGTGTAAGACTATACGAACTAAGACTAATTTCTCAAAGAATGTATGTAACATTTCAGTTTGGTCAACCAATTACCCTCGTGAATCGGTTCTTTTCAGTAAATCGGATCCTTTTAGTGAATGAATCGGTCGAACCAACTGAATCAAAATGAATCAATATTGTCCTGAATCTCTCAAATCTCTCTTTAACGCAAAGAGATAAGTACAGTCAAACTGTGGAATACAGTCATTCTATGATGCTGGTCCGACTGGACATTGTTTGGTGGTTTTCGTTGTACACGTAAGATATTTTTTTTTTACAGATTTCAGTTTGTTCCATTGAGCAAACTGTTGATTTGTAAGAGTCCAGCAGGTGGCAGCACACGCCTGTTCATTGTTCACGCACACACATACCAGGAAGAAGAAGCGGCTTCTGTTGACGTCACTCGTTGTCAAACCTCTATTTTGTTGATTTTTGTGTGAAGGTAAGAAACTAACTGCGTTTCGCGTTTGTTGTGAATTATTTCACCGTCATTTACATTCGCATTAAGTCAGATGTATGTTCATATATGTGTTTGATGTTCACTGATGTCTAAACAGAGGATCAAGGAGAAGTTTGTGAATGTCATCTGTTAATATCGTGTAGCGGCTTTGCTTTTCGTGTCAGTTAATAACTTCCTACACTAAAATCTCATTATAGAGTCTGTTATAATCGATCGTGGTGCTGTTTAAATTATTATCTAAACTAATATCAATGTTAGCTGTACGTTCGCAGGTTTCACATATTTAAGGTGGAATGGGTAAGTTGTGAAGTTGTATTCCAGAGACTTTCAATAGTTTCTCGAGTGAAAGTTTGACATCTAACCCTGGACCTGTTTACAAGAAAAGATAAATCAAGAGAAATTAGTATTACATCCATGTGTGTAATATAAGCATAAATCTGAATATAATAGATTCAGTTGATTATAATAGAGATCATTTCAGTTTTAAAGGACACATTATGCCCACTTTTACAAGATGTAATATAAGTCTTAGGTGTGCAGAGATTGTGTCTGTAAAGTTTTAACTCAAATTACCACACAAATCATTTTTTATAGAATGTCCAAAAATAACCCTATTTGGATGAAAACAAAAACTTGCTGTTTTTGTGACCCTTATATGCAAATGAGCTACAGCTACTAACTCCCTTACCAAAAGACTCAGGCTGTGTCCGAAATTGCATACTGCGACAGTAGGTACTGAATAAGATAAAGTACTCATCCACCGTTAAAACTGTACGTTCTATATAGTATGAATGAACTCAGACATACTACATTCGCTATGTTAATACATCACGTCGTCATAACAACAAGTTAGTTGTTAACTGGAATGATGTTAAACAAACGCAATTTAATCACAAGGGACAGCTGTTTAATATATGTACTTGCATTTGAATAGAGTTGCTTTACCACTTTTGGACATTTTTAAATAAAAGGAAGCCCCTCCCTCTTCCTCTTTTTTTGAATAACTCCTCTCCTGGGGGCTCCCTGGATAGCAAAGTGTTCATCGAATAAACACTTCAGGATCTTTGCCTGAAGTAGTAGGTCATTCAAGTACTTTTCACCTACTGTTTTTTGAATAATATGAATTCGTACATACTACTCGCCTAGCCTACTGCTCTTCGCCTACTATATAGTATGGAAGTAGGCATTTTCGGACGCAGCCAAAGTGACCACATTTACAGGCACCCTCATAATTCGGTTATAGTGGGATTTGGGCAATATTGCGATTACACTTTACATCATGTAAACACAACACTTCAATATAAATTAAGGGTGCCGTGTCACGATTTAGACTCGAAATTCAGTCACAACCTCGTGTAAAAAAAATGGAATCGTCGATGCTGACGCGCCCCCATGTCACGTCCGGTCGGCTTGTAAAGCTTTTGTAGTGTAAACGCACGTGTGGAGGAATGTGTTCGAACAGCCACACGCGACCGCCTTCTCTCCGCCTATTTATCTAATCTGAGGTACTGAACACAATGTTTTACGTGTTTTCTGACTTCTGGCGTGAACACACGTTGTACACACTATTTTTAGCCTTTCATTGATAAAACTAAAACAGCTGATCTCCGCAGTTTCATTTTGCAAAATTGTGAAAGTTGCGCGATCTTATTTTTATCAATTGCGCTGAAAATTTTGAGAAAGCGCTAACATATACACGTACAAAACTCTGTGCAGCATGTTTCCTAACAACACAAGCAGCGGACTCCACCATAATATTTGTTCGCGTCCATATAAACTCGTCATTACTACCGCTCGCGTTTAAATGACAAGGTGCAAAGTACTGACAGAAAAGTTCATCTGACAGGAAGTTATGTTTTATCAGGTATGTGCGTGTACCATATTTTTACACTGGCAGCACAACTAACATGGCATGACATCTCCGGGTTTAAGGTCAGATATTATATTTCATAAAAGTCTAGTCTAAAAATGTCAAAAAAAAAGAAGGTAAAAATCGAGAATCGAATCGTGACCTTAGAATAAAAAATGTAATCGAATTGAGGATTTGCAGAATCGTGACACCCTGCTAACAAACACATTTAAAAAGCTTTTGGGTCAAATTAACTAGTCTGTCACATTAACAAGAGAATTAAAGCAGCATGTCTATTGAGACTGCTTTGGTTTAATGGGGAGCGGGGTAATTTTTTCATTGAACGGTTGGTGTGTTTACACACTGGCAACACACATTTACAGTAAGTCCAAACAACTTGTAAAAGTAGATTTGGCATATTACGTGCCCTTTAATGTTCTCATACTTGTGAAAGAAGGAAGCACTGTAAACAAAGATTGTGTTTATGTCTAGTAAACTTATATAAGGCACACATCAAATAAATTATTGCCACAATATTTAGAATGTTGCTTATTCGTATATCGCCATTGATGGTTTATTTAGACTAAAGATAAATGAGGTTTACTGTTAATCTCTGACTGTTTTTCACAGGATGTTTGGATTTCCTCAAATGAAGAATTCTGTAAATCTGCCCAGGATTCACAGATTGTTGTTGCTCACACTGAGAGACGTCATTCATGAACCAACAGTCTCTTCATTGAGAAGAAGTTGCATGCGATTCAATGGCATTCAGTGGTGTGGTCCACAAAGAGACGCTTGTTTTAAAACCTCTCCTACATCCAATCGTAAACTTTCTACAGTTTCCAGTAAATCCTCTGTTGTTTCCAGGTGTGCACATCTACAGAAACCAATATGGACATGCGTTCCCACTCATTTTCTATTACCTGATATCAATTTTAGTTTTGTTAAAAGAGCAAACAACCCAAAGACTTTTCTGCTTTTGTATAAATCTCTGTTAGCACCTTCCCTGTCTGCTCTTGACCGGAGCAAATGCCTGCTGCCTGTACGTGTCGTCACAAACCAAACATGCTGCTATATCTCAAGACATAAAACACAAAGCAAAAGCAACTTTGGGTGGTTATCTAACAAAAGCCCAGTGTTGTCGTTTGGACATTTTGCAGTCCAGACCCGTGGTCAGCAGACAGATGCACAGCAGCGGGCTGTTTTGGATGTGTGTTTGTCTCCAGGAAATGAGGCGCGCTGCAGACGGTCTCTGTTACCTAACATTGCTCTGTATGAGCGGGTAGAGATGAGCTGGGCGGCGGTATTAGTTTCTCTGTGTGTTGTGAGCGGGCAGCCTGCCTTTCTCTTTACACTCAGATCTGCGATGCTGAAGGGTAGACACAAAGGTGATGTCAGGTATGTCCATAAGTAAAGATAAATTCTAATAGTAATGTTTGAATCTTTTGTGTTAGCTCTGCATGCAGTATTTTTTTACAAGTTTTATTTACAGTGTTAAATTTTTTTTTATATTGTTAGTTTTGCAGGAGGCAAGAAAGACTCTTCAGACCACACTGTTGTAGATACGGCTCTTCGAGAAGCTTGTGAGGAGCTGGGAATGCACATCACAGAAGATAAAGTCTGGGGCGTTCTTAAACCGCTGCGCGATGCGGTCAGAGAGCATCTTTTACACAACATACATGCTGTTGCGCATATCGAAAATTTTTTAAAATACACAATCAGCCTAGTTTGTACACTTGAACATCCTTGTCAAAACGTATACATTGTGTTTTTTTTTAACATACACACATGAAAGCACACTAAACAAAAGCTATTATCCCATATTGAAATCCATTTTGTTTTTTAAAGACACATTGTGCTTTTTCTTCATGTTGAGAAACAAGCATTTTATTTCAGATAATATTTGAAGAGTTTCGTTGCAAAACGAGATAACTGTTATTATTTTGTTTTATGGTGCTACTTAGCTGTATTTTTTGAGTTATGAAGGTTTAAATCAAAACAAACCAACTGCAGTTGAATTGATATTAATTGGAATGCACATCCAAAAAATGAGATTTCTGAAAAATGTTAAAAACTGAGTTATCTCGTTTTGCAATGAAACTCTTCATTTATAAATACCTGTTCAACTTTTTGAAGTCAAATTAACTCGGTGTGTCTTTATTGACTTGTTTTTGTACATTTGCAGTCTGGAATGATGATTGCGCCTGTAATAGCCAATCTTGGAGCACTGGAGGCGCTGTCATTTAAACCCAATCCAAGTGAGGTACGTGCAGTCTAGTAATCTGAGTCAAATCCCTGGTGTTTCAAGTCAGATCTTTAGTACGAGTTCAGTACTGTTTGATCTTACAGAAATTATATTATACCAAATATTATATCTTAACCCCAAACCCAAGTGAAGTTTAAGGACTTGAAAAAGTACGCTAAAGTATGCTATCTTCATGTAAACAGACTCGAAAACACCAAGTGGTTAGGAAAATACAATTTCTGTTTTGAGAATCATTGGAATCAAGTAATCTATACAAGATGCAGAATAGGACATTCAAAAATTACACATCAGTTATTACTCTCAGGAGAAAATCCTCCAAAATGCTCATCTTGTCAGAAATCATTGTCCGTTAAACATATCCTTCTAGATCAGTGGTTTTCAAACCCTGGGTCGCGACCCTCTGGTGGGTGGCGGAAATTAAAAACTGGGTCGCCAGAAAGATTTAAAAAAAATGTTACTAAAATAATTTATTCAATTTTATTATAAAAACTATAATAATTACAACACACTTGAATAAAAGCACAGTAAAAAAGATATTTTAAATACACGAAAAAAAAAAATACTCCACCACTGTGTCACATGACCCATGTGCGTGCGCAGCTTACTGTATTAAATTCATAGACAGTAGATTAAATTGCGCGCGGGGTCACAGCCATTTTTTAAATGATGCAAGGGGAAATAAAAACTCCTAAATAAAAATAAAAATGTGTTTGGTCTGATTTAAAAAAAATATATATATTAAATGTATTTGATTGGTTTGTCGATAGTGTTTCGTTGTTTGTGACTAAATATTAATAACATGTTTAATGAACTGTCATATGAAATCTGTAAATTTTCAACCGTGATGTGAAGCTGCTTAACTGTATCATGTTATTAAAAACTTCACATTTTTACCGCAGTATGTTTAACCCACTGTTAGCTCACTTTGTGTTTTCTGCGCTTATTTGTTTAACTTTGCGTTATTACATTATGCACTTTTGCGGTTGCCATTGAGACTAACGGATGCAGAATCATTATCGTGTTTTGGTGATTGTTATTGGCGTTTTAATCTAACATTACTTGTCCCTGATAAGCGGACAAGTGTTGATGTGGAGCCCTGCGACCTGTTTTTAGACTGCTTCAGTATAGGCTAGGTCCAATCTTTACGACTCCTCCGTTGTGTTGCGTATGTCAACTTCTTCCTCGTTTTTTGTCCATTATCATAATTAATGATATTATGAATTGCATTGAGGTTGATCTCATTTGTGCCCCCTGAAAAAATTAAATGCCTGTCCGTGAATTTGTGTCTGGTGTCTGGTCTGCTCATTAGGTACAGATGCGCGCCTGCACGTTTCACCGGGCTCTCACTCTGGCTTTCGGCCCCGCCCTGCTTTATGCTACTAAGAGGGGGGGGGGGTACAGTGTGGGTCGCATAGTTAATATATTTTTTAATTAGGGTTGCTCCTAAAAAAAGTTGGAAACCACTGTTCTAGATTTTATTACTTCTGTCCCTGTGAGAAACCTTTTTTATTTTGTTGATACTTTGAAAAGGTTTTTAATCAAGTGAATCCAAATAAATTTCTTAGATTTTTAGAGGAAATTAATTTAAAAAAAATTCTAGTTTTCTTGTATTTAATTACACTTTCTCGTCATTAATATATCCTTAGAAGTTGGCATGATGTTGAAAAGAAAAGAAAAGGAAAGAAAGAAACATTCGGAGAGAATTAAAAAACAATGGCTACATAACAGACTGCACAGTCGGCATATGAACATTTTCTTTATTTAGTTTGACATGTTTTTGTGAAGAAAGACAACCATATTTAGCCTTCCTGCTCCGGTTAAAGCCTGTTCTTCATTCTACAATAATGCCAAGGCTGCAGAGAAAACTCTGCTCCATGGTTATCCAGTAAAAACAACAGACAAATCTAACAAGAATATCTGAATTAAACATTATTTTACAAATAATGTAAGCTGATTTGATGCTTTATTGCTGACTGCAAAGTTACGAGCTTAATTTAAAGGAATAGTCTACTCATTTTCAATATTAAAATATGTTATTACCTTAACTAAGAACTGTTGAATCATCCCTCTATCATCTGTGTGTGTGCACGTAAGCGCTGGAGCGCGCTACGACAGCATTTAGCTTAGCCCCATTCATTCAATGGTACCATTTAGAGATAAAGTTAGAAGTGACCAAACACATCAACGTTTTTCCTATTTAAGACGAGTAGTTATACGAGCAAGTTTGGTGGTACAAAATAAAACGTAGCGCTTTTCTAAGCGGATTTAAAAGAGGAACTATATTTTATGGCGTAATAGCACTTTTGGGAGTACTTCGACTTGGCGCAGTAACACCCTCCCTCTCCCATTATGAGAGTGAGAAGGAGAGCGGACTTTTCAGGCGAGTCGAAGTACTCCCAAAAGTGCTATTACGCCATAAAATATAGTTCCTCTTTTAAATCCGCTTAGAAAAGCGCTACGTTTTATTTTGTACCACCAAACTTGCTCGTATAACTACTCGTCTTAAATAGGAAAAACGTTGATGTGTTTGGTCACTTCTAACTTTATCTCTGATTGGTACCATTGAATGAATGGGGCTAAGCTAAATGCTATCGTAGCGTCGCAGCGCGCTCCAGCGCTTACGTGCACACACACAGATGATAGAGGGATGATTCAACAGTTCTTAGTTAAGGTAATAACATATTTTAATATTGAAAATGAGTAGACTATTCCTTTAACAACACTTCACAAAGACGGAGCTGCTACTGTTTATCAGATATATCCATTTCATTTTCCAAAGATCACCGCATATAATAAATAAATTAAATTTGTCTGAATTGCCAAAACAATCAGAAATTCATACATATTCATTTTCATGTATATTTTACATATAGGGGCGTGCACACCAAAGCTTTTACGCCCGTGGCCGGCGCATGTTTTCAATTGATTCCAATGGAAATTGCGTTTTTCAACTAAGCCAGCAGCTAGCGTTTTTTTCGCGTTGAAAACCGGTGCTCTGCGTTTTTTCCGCTCTCGTCGCTGAGCGTCTAGATTTGAAAGAGATTCAATTTTGGGTGAAAAGCTCCGCTCGTCAATGTCAGTTCTCACACGGCCGTCTAATCACAGTGGAGGAGGGGCGGGACAAGTATCAAAATAACCAACCGGCTCACAGCTCAAGTATCACAGCTAAAAGCGCTCGGCTGAAAAAACAGCTGGCGATCGGTATCCTCCAGGCGTTTTCAGCCGCGTTTAAAAGTTTTGGTGTGCACAACCCCTTGAAGTCTGGAAAAGACATTGCAGGTGAAGTGATAAAGCATTAAATGAGCAGTAGCCTTAACCCTGCAGTGATGCATTAAAGGAAAACACCACTGTTTTTCAATATTTTTATGTTCTTACATAACTTGGACAAAATAATATGTCCCTGTCTTTTTTCTTTCAATGCGTGCACTTCATCATTGTACAGCGCCTCGTGAATGTGTTAGCATTTAGCTTAGCCCCATTCATTCCTATGGCTCCAAACAGGGATGAATTTAAAAGCAACCAAACACTTTCATGTTTTCCGTTTTAAAAGACTGTCAAGAGCATGCTAAGAGCCTTAGACTATGTTTACATTAATGCGTTTATGCTTTAAAACGCGTTACTTTTGCTACGTTTACGCCTTTCATCTACACTACATCACCGTTTTCGACCCTCATAAACGGATTCGTTCGCAAACGGTGAAGACCCTGTTTTAGTTTGAGAACTCAGACGTTGCTCTGAGTGTAAATGAACGTAGACGGGGTCTTATGTAAACGAACAGCTGATGTTAACGTGACAGCGCATCATTTTCAAAGTAAAAATTATTTTATTCATGTAAATGTTGGTTTGCAACGGAGGTTTTGCCAAAAATAGTAAAACATCTACCAACCAGCTATTATAAACGCTATATCGGATTATTTTAACATGTATCCTTATAGATAATGTCTGTTTTATATTAATGTTTGAGTATTGTTGGGTTTAATGTGTTTATGTTTTGTTTAAATTTAGTTAGCTTACGAAAGATAGACTGTAATTTTAAACGCCATATAGGCGTTGCAAAGGCCAATATGAAGGGAGAATTGTAATGGGTCAGACATTATTTTCCAGTTTAATGTAAGTTTTGTTTGCTACTTTAAAATGAAATTCGTTTCAGATAATTTGTCTCTTAATTTTAATCGATGTTTTGTTTATAAGTTTTGTGAATATAAATTAATAAAAACAATAAACTCAACGTCATTAATATATAATGCTCGTTTAGGCGCTTGCGCTTTTAGCTATTTGTGTGTTGCTAGCGGAGGACGTGCACGGACCTGGCACACTTTTAAAAATTAATGCAATAAGCATTTCTGGTAGGCTAAAGCAATACTTCACTTCTTACTATGTTTGATTGAAGTTTGCATTTGCTAAAATTTATTTTTGCTTCACGTTCGCTACTGTTTAGTACTGTTCACTTGAATGCTTTCTTTTTAAATCATAAAGACCTTTCTGTTTAGTTATAAAATCAAAATTAACCTATTAATCATATTAATAAGTTGTAGGGGGAGCTAGAACATTATAAGTGTTTATGTTTTGTTTAAATATAGTTAGCTTACGAAAGATAGACTGTAATTTTAAACGCCATATAGGCGTTGTAGAGGCCAATATGAAGGGAGAATTGTAATGGTCAGGGTCAGACATTATTTTCCAGTTTAATGTAAGTTTTGTTTGCTACTTTAAAATGAATTTCGTTTCAGATAATTTGTCTCTTAATTTTAATCAATGATTTGTTGATAAGTTTTGTGAATATAAATTAATAAAAACAATAAACTCAACGTCATTAATATAATGCTCGTTTAGGCGCTTGCGCTTTTAGCTATTTGTGTGTTGCTAGCGGAGGAAGTGCATGGACCTCGCTCACTTTTAAAAATTAATGCAATAAGCATTTCTGGTAGGCTAAAGCAATACTTCACCTCTTACTATGCTTGATTGAAGTTTGCATTTGCTGAAATTTATTTTTGCTTCAAGTTCGCTACTGTTTAGTACTGTTCACTTGAATGCTTTCTTTTTAAATCATAAAGACCTTTCTGTTTAGTTATAAAATCAAAATTAACCTATTAATCATATTAATATGTTGTAGAGGGGAAATAGAACAGTATAAAACTTTCCCAAAAACATTTTTATAGGTTCAAAAATAGTGTCTGTTATAGTTGCCAGCAAAGGACCCATGTATGACTTTTTGTCAATATCGCACACCCCTAGGCTGCATAAACGTGCAAAGGTAAGCTATTATTAGAGTAATAAGTTATTTTACACTTTTATGCGCATGCCCAGTTGCGTGATTGGTCATGTTTCATGCGTTTATGGTGGTGTATAGTGTGGATGAAGATTCTTTTTAAAATGCCAGTATAAACGAGGATCGTTTTCATTTTAAAATGCCATTTTAAAACGCAAATGCTCTAATGTAAACATGGCCTTAGGCCATTTAGACCTATACTGAAGCCAGCCACAAAGGGGGCGATAGAAATGTTTTGGCTTTACTTTTCAGGATGTGTGTGGCACGTCTGTTTCAGTTTAGGTTTGTCCTTTTCAAAACATTTAGTGTGGTGAACCCCAATTCAAGATGCTTTCTTTCAGCTGTACAGTCTGATAAGGGTTTGCTAATGCTTTACTTTTTTGTGTTTATAGGTGGAAGAGGTTTTTACCTTAACACTCGAGCATTTATGTCGACCGCAGAACCGAGGCTACACACATTTCCGTACAGGCGAGCGATATGGCTACACGCTCCCGGTGTTTCACAGTCCTAAATATCGAGTCTGGGGTCTTACGGCAGTGGCTCTGGATCACACGCTCAAACTTATTGTGCCCCCGACGCATTAATTGGACCACAGTTCGGTCTGGTAGCACCTTCGGAAATACAGTACAACCCAGACACTTTGTGAGATTTACGAGTTTTACATTTCATGACTACTGCCTCAGAAAGAATTACATTGGCTGTTATGATCATGATATCAAGTCTGTGAAACTGTGAAGTGTTTATTTATTTAGAGCATACAGTATGCGGTTTACTTATGGCATACACAGTTCAAATATTCCCACCACTCCAGAAAGAAACATGGACAGCATACAAATACAGTAGCCTATGTAGCATTTCAGCATAAAAAGAGACAGAAATACACTTACAATGGACTATGTCTCCACTCAACTTATTGTTAGCACAACACTATTAATAAATTATATAATAAATGAATGAGTTCATTTTAGATTAAAATCGTTTTGTTTGTGCAGTCATTCGAAAATGCTTAACATCAGAAAATCTGTTTTCATGAGGATTTTCACCCCTTTTGCACAAGTGAATTTGAATACACTGGTTTAATGAAACTTTATAATAAACCAGACATTAAAAAATACGCCAGCTTCTTAGTTTACATTCTATTATTGTGTGTGTTTAAATCTTTGTGATCTCTTGCATGTGTAAGCAGCTCAGTCACAGATGTTAAATGTAAGATTGATTATTAGATACGTCTGAAGGCACAAATACTGTACACAACAACAGTACTTTAAAGCGAAATATTTTGCGCACGCAGGACAATACTGTTAAAAATATCTGCATTTGGACGGATCAACGAAGGTAATTAAAAACTCTGTTTTATGTTTGAAAGGTCAGTAGACGGCAAAAACATTGAGCAGTTTTGTTTAGATGGATGATAAGGTATTCAGGGCCCTTAATGCAATTGACTATTGTCAATGCTTGATTTTTTTTTATTTGGGATGTAGGAATGTCATAAAACACACACACACATAAACTGAGCATCACGAGTATTTTGTGATTGTCAAAACATTTTGATAACATAATTTCAGTACTTTTTTACTTTTTAGGTAAACTGTCCCTTTAAATTTTAAACACAGACCACACAGGGACTTATTATTCAAATGTTATAGACATTGGAAGATCTTAAAAAAGAGAAAATTTAAATAATAGGCCTGAAGAAATTGACAAATAAAGAAAACGTTTCTCTATTAGAATTTGGTAAATTCATTTAACTATTAAAAAAAAAAATTATTTTAATTGGCTTACCTATAAAAAAACTTTTTTCAAAGCAAAAGTTTATCGATTTAGTGAAGGTCTGAGGATCATGTGATTTTTTTTCACTTTGGCGATGTATTTACCCGATAACCATTACATTTATTCACATGCACACATTTATTTCAATCCCGATTTAAACGCTGAAAACCTCTGGATTTCTCTTTCCAATGAATTACATCATAAGAAAAATACTAATGGATATATTAAAGGCGGGGTGCATGATTTTTGAAAAACACTTTGGAAAAGCGGGTCGGGCCGAGTACCAAAACACTTGTAGCCAATGAGCAGTAACGGCGTATTCACACGGGGCGTCAGCGCTAACGCTTCCCATTCACTTTTAATGGGTGACGTCATGCATTGCCGAACTGAATTGTGGATCCGTCGGCGCTTCGTCAGTGCCGTTCCTAACGGCAGAAGTTGAACATTTCTCAACTTTTCAAGTGGCAACGCGTGCGTCAGCCAATCAGATCGCCTTATGCAAATAACCTAGGCAGAGCCAGCTAATTACGTTTATGGAAGACTGGAGCATAGGTTCCGGCCAATGTGATTGGCTGTTGGCCACGCTTCAGACAAGCCTTCCGTTAAGCGTTAACGCTGACGCCCCGTGTGCATGCGCCGTAAGGTACGTGTCTACTAAACAACATCATTGCCTGGGTTGCGTATGTGTGGGGCGGGGCTATCAAAAGAAGGTCCAGATTCTATTGGGGTGGGGGTGTGTTTGTTTATTTGATTTCAAATATCAACATTGGCTTTCAGAGATCATGCACCCCACCTTTAAGGATGTTTTAAGTGTTAACATAACGTTAACACTTAAAACATTGAAATGAAGTTATTATGTTGTGTTTGTCTGGTCTCATCATCATCATCCTTCTTTTTTCTGCACCCTAGTGATAGACTCGTTTTAGTTTTTTGATGTCCAAAATAAGTCCGGTGAAGGTGGAGGCAGCAGACCAAGCGGACAAAGGTCATATTTAGGCAGCAATGTTGGCAGCGGACTTTGCACAAAGCAATTTAAATTCAAACAGTTTAATGCAGTTTCTGAAAGCAGTGCTTTACAGTCTTTTCAGTGAATCCATATCTGTTGTCATTATATGTAAGCATTTTACAAATATCAGAGGTTTTGGAACAACATGAAGCTGAGAAAATGGATGACTTTAATATCACTAATTCATATTTTGTAAAGCAAACACAAAATTAAAACAGGCAATCTTCAAATAAAGACAAATTTGCAGTCATTACGTAATCATTCATTATAATCTGTCCATGATTCAAAGTCAGATATATTTCATCCTTGTAAGTTACTCCTACAGATAAGGACTATCAAAAAACATTTAATATAATCTTTTATGTCTGCCTGTGTGTATGTCTCAGTCGGCTCAGTCCTTCAGAAATTCCAGATCCTTGCCGAGGTGTTGTCTGAGCCAGGGCATCAGAGAGAAAACATTGATGTGAAAGTCTCGGGCATCTGGATGCCACTCAGCTTTCACAGTCTTGTGGTTGCATATCTGTTTAGTGCCCCAACTGATGATGCCCACCTGTAAGAGAACAACGTTTATCAACCATTTGCTAATGCCACAGTCACACTAGACTGTTTGTTCGATTGACTTCTATTCATATGCATAGTGACCAGTAGCTGATTTATACATCACAGCATGACCTTTTCAGGTAGAGAAAAAACTGAAAACAGTATCCCACAATCCTGTAATATAATAATAAAAGCAACCATTTAGGTATTTATGCTTTTAACCAAAGTGACTTACAACAGCAAAACGATTTAAAAGCAATAACATGAGAAGTAATCAAAAATACAAACTATTGTGTGGTTATGACTGTATTGCTACTAATAGGCCATGGATAGAAACTAATGAAGGGTATTTTTTTAGATATTCTTGATTTCAGAACCAGTGTTTGAATTGAGGGGGGGCTCGGGTGGTCTCGCACCTCCTATAAACATTGAGGGACCCCCTTTAAAGTGCTGCGCAGGCACAAAGCGATACTGTGCATTATTTGTCCTAATTTCACAATAAACTAAACCAAAAGATTTCTTTCTGAAATTAAGTAAAGTAAAATTGCGCCTCATGCTGTCTTCAGGAGGAATTGATGCACGAGTCATTAGCCTCTTTCTCTCAGTAATTTCGGTAAATTACCATGAATTTACCAGAATGAATTTACTAGTAAATACAAAAATTTGCTTTTCACACATGCAGTGGCGTTCCATCTTTTTTACCAGTAAGACATCATTCACGCATCAGTATCGTAATACCGGTAAACTCCGAGAGAAAGCGGGTGTTGCCTGTGGCACGCAGACGGTGAGCTGAGTGTTGTATTTGTAAACAATCCACGTCCTTCATATCCATGGGCCGTATTTTGTTGTTTTTACATCTGTGGCAAACAGCTTGTGACCAAACTCGTGCTCGTGACCAAACAACATTGCATTAGGCGACGTCAAACAAAAAACTGTGTCTGTTTGCACATTCGTTAAATTGATGCTAAGCTGTTTTAAACAACTTTGGTGAAGAAATGTGGACGTTATCTTCAGGTGTGCTTGACTTCTTTTTCTATCTATTTTTTCTATATTTTGTTCACACATAGCACTAACCGGTAAACTACTGGTAGTCATACAACCTCTCTTTGTCACAATACGCACACACACAAAGGAGGTAAGATCCAAAAGCAGTTTATTGGGTAATCCAAGAATCATTATTCAGCCAGGCAAGGGTCAAAATCCAAATAGACAAGCCAAACATGAAATAAACAGGGACACAGAAGCCGGGTGACAAATACAAGGACTCCATGAACACACACTGAACAAACCGGGTATAAATACAAGTGATGACTGATTACAGAATATAAGCAGGTGTGAAGAGCTAATCAGTGGCTAATGAGCACTGCCAGGTGAAAACACTAACATGAAACACACAGACACAGAACACAGTCTAGCACTGTGACAGTACCCCCTTCTAAAAGAGTGGCTTTCAGACACTCCATAATGCAGAGTTAAGGTGGGTGGAGGAATGGAGATGGATCTGGGGGAGGGCAGGTGGGCCAGGATCATGTAGAGGCCAAGGATCCTGAAGCCAGGGCGGGGCCGAAAGTGCAGGAGGCCAGGGCGTGGCCGGCAGTGCAGGAGGCCA
The DNA here is from genome assembly GCF_030506205.2 of Paramisgurnus dabryanus. Lineage (NCBI taxonomy): Eukaryota > Metazoa > Chordata > Actinopteri > Cypriniformes > Cobitidae > Paramisgurnus > Paramisgurnus dabryanus. Next base: position 37,583,695 of record NC_133344.1, read on the forward strand.
GGGCGGGGCCGGCAGTGCAGGAACCAGACATCGGAGCAAAGTTAAGACCCATGTTGGTGCCGGCAGCAACAGGAACCTAGGCTGAGGGAGAGAGCAAAAAAGAGGCCCTCTGGGTCAGGTTAGTAGTGGCAGAGAGTTCAGGGAGCACGGGAGCGGCCATCCTGGGCCAGGTAGAGAGTTCAAAGAGCTCGGGGTCAGCCATTTTGGGCAGGACAGAGAGACTAGGGGGCTCAGGAACGGCCATTTTGGCAAGGGCAGAGAGTCTTTGGAGCTTAGAAGCGACCATGTTGGCTGACCTACAGGACATAGGAAACTCAGGAGTAACCATCTCGGCCTTTACAGGATACTCTGAAACAGGCCTTATGGTCAAGGACAGAAAATTCAGGAAACTTAGGCTCAGCTAACTTGGTCGAGACACGAAGTTCAGGGGACTTAAATTCAAATCTTTCAGCCATGATAGGAAGTGCAGGGGACTTCTCAGCCATGACAGAAAGTTCAGGAGACTCAGGTTCGGACCTTGCGGCCAACTCAGATGACTCAGGTTCATGGGGTTGAGAGACCTCTTGCGAAACAGAAGAGCAGAAGGCAGACCACACACACGACAGAGCCATGGCAAATACAGGAAACACAGACTTCAAAGAACATACCTCCGATGCCATCCTGAGAACAGGGGCAGCCATGACGATGGCTCTCTCGAGAACAGGTGCATGCATGGCAATGGCCCTTTGGGGAATAGGTGCAGGTATGGGGACAGCCACCTGGAGAACAGGTGCAGGTATGGCGGCAGACATCCTGAAAACTGGTCTAGACCTGATGACGGCTCTTCTGAAAATAAGTGCAGGCATGATGATGGCTCTCATAAGAAGTGCGGGTATGAATGCGGCTATCTCAAAAACAGGTGCAGGCATGGCGGTGGCCATCCTGGTAGACTTCTTAAAGAAGGGTTTCCTTCTGATAGCCAACCTAGAACCTCATCCTGGTCTAGCTGATGTGATGGGTTCTGGAATGGCCGTTTTAGGAGCAGAAGTAAGCATGGCCACCCATCTTAGGGATAGTTGCAGGAATGGCAGCCATCTTGTGAACAGGCTCGGGTGTGGCAGCTATCTTGTAAAGTACATCGGGTGTTGCAGCAGCCATCTTGTCTGGAGACGCAGTTGTGGTAGTTGTATGCCACTGGCTACGATGCTCTAAATATCTAGTGAACCCCCATAAATCCAGGATCTCCAGCCCCTTCATCTCCCACCGAGGCACAGGGTCATCAAGGCAGTTATTAAAAAGGTCCTTCAATGCTGTATCATTAAAATTCAGGCCTTGAGACAAAGTTCAAAATGACTGAGCCAGACAACCCACTGTTTGGCCATGCTGATGCAGAGCCCTTAAATTACTCACTCTTCTTTATTCATTACCTCTCTTTCTCAGTGGAGGGGGGACTGATACAAATACCCAATCCGCTGGATCTATGCATGATGGAGTCCTTCTGTCATGATACGCACTAAAGAGGTAAGATCCAAAATCAGTTTATTGGGTAATCCAAGAATCATTATCCAGCCAGGTAAGGTTCAAAATCCAAATAGACAGTCCAAACATGAAATAAACAGGAACACAGAAGCGGGGTGACAAATACAAGCACCGTTTCTCAATGTCAAGGAAGGATCCTCGGAAGCTAGAATTTCGAGGATGCTACGTCATCGACGTCCGTCGAAGGACTGTTCCAGTGTCGAGGATCCTCGAAATTTCAGCCAAGGACTGAGTCCTTCGTTTGAGAAATGTCCCATATACAGGAAAGGATGCAAATTTGTATCTTTCGCGCTCTTCACGCGCTGAAATCACCCACGATCCTATGCGCACAGCACCGAAAGCACACCTTTCAATCACGCAATGACGTAATGACGTGCACTTGCTAGCCTGTTCCATTTAACGTGTTCTCCGAATGCTTAAAAGGAGCCTCGCCTAGCCTCTAAAGGAAGTGACTTTTAAGGACTAGTCCTGCCAAGGAAGTATCCTTGACATTGAGAAACGGCTAATTGGCATACCAATTTGGTGCATTACCGCCACCAACTGTTTGGGGTGTGGAGCTTCAATGCGGATTTCTACTAACATGTGTTATATATATAAAAAAAAAACTTTTAAACTTAAATTCGATCAAATAGATTTGTTTCTTTAAGGTATCTCATGATAGCTGGCCATGCTGATGGTTTTGATGTAGAAAAGGAAAGTAAATCCTCTACTGATAAATGTGTGTAACCTAATTCTTTAACTTGTTCTAACAGTATGTTTCGTTCTATTCTGTATGCTTCACATCCTATCAATACATGCTCTACTGTTTCTCTCCTGTCACAATTAATGCATAGTCCTGTTGGATGTTTCCCTAAATGACTGAGATTATGGAGTAAGACCTGTATGTCCAATTCTTAGCCTTGTGATAACAGATTCCCCCCTTCGTTTCCAACTACCCTGCCTCCTTGTTTCCAATTGTTTCTGTATTTTATATAAAAAACGACCTTTTGTCTCCTTTTCCCATTGTTCTTGCCAAAGCCTATTGATTCTCGTTTTAATGACACATTTAATTTCCATTTTACTCAGTGGAAATGTCCATTGTATGTCTCCGTGAACACACACTGAACAAACCAGGTATAGATAAAAGTGATTACAGAATACAAACAGGTGTGAAGAGCTAATCAGTGGCTAACGAGCACTGCCAGGTGAAAACACTAACATGAAACACACAGACACAGAACACAAGCCATTTCTCAATGTCAAGGAAGGATCCTCGGAAGCTAGTGATGGGAGAAATTAAGCTTTTCGAACCTTCGAATCAATTGAACCAATTGCTTCGAAAATTTATTCAGTTTTTCAAAGCAGTTCGAAACACCACACTAGAGGTCTACACGGGTCCAAAAATTCCTACCCGAACCCGATCAGACCCGTAAATGTGCTACACTGAACCGACCCGGACCCGTCTGTTGTTTTGAAAGCTGGACCCGGAACCGACCCGGACCCGTCTATTATTTAAAAGCTGGACCCGGATCCGACGCGGACCCGTCTATTATTTAAAAGCTGGACCCAAACCCGTCCGGGAAGACACAGACCCGACCGGCAAATATTCTTTAGCTAAATGTTATTAATAAGTCAATAAACAAGTAGCGAAAATTAAACTTTTTGTCTTACCCATAACGTTAGAAGTTAGTCTTCTCCCTCCTCCTTGTACCTGACTGTGTGTGATGCACAATCCTTATTTCCAAGAAAGTTCCATCCATGTTATTCCTCTCTTGACGATTGAAATGTTTAATGCTTATTCCAGCTTTAAAAGTCCACTTTGTTGTGTATCGGGTCAACTTGCTTAATAATGTTTGCCCATTTGGATAATAACGATTGCTCGTTCAGTGTCATATCTGCTTTCGTTAGCTTTACTTTGCTATCACCTCTGTGCTCTTTGAGCAGAGTCGCGAAAACTGTAGATATAACAGCAAGACGTTCAATTTATAATATTATTATAAAAATTAGAGAAGTCACGTCAGTGCAAAATGCGCGGTACGGCGGAATAGGTCCCGCCTTCTAAATAAAATAGCCAATTGTCAAAGGTAAAGTCATTGCGTCTCACTGCAGAAGCTCCTGACTGGTAGCCAGATAAACATTACAAGAGCGCATGCGCGTTGGCTGCCTGGTTGGAGCAACCAAATATAAACTTTTTAACGCAACTTTAGCGTCATAGAAAAAATGTATGCGACAGTTCATCTAAGTTTTTGTTGCTGGAGAAATATTTTATTTAAATGTGAGTGTGTGTTCTCCGAGTCCGATCGACCTCGGGTATTACCCACAATGTTAAACAGACCCGGACCCGAAGTAATAGATTGAGACCCGACCCGGACCCGGCTGATCATTTAAAATATAGACCCGAACCCGTACGGATCCCGGGTCGGGTCCCGGGTCTTCGGGTCTCGGGTCTTCCGTGTAGACCTCTACACCACACACGCTGGCGACCCCTGCTGGTCAAAATAGTGTAAAAGCAGATATGTCCAAACATTTTACACTGTTTTAACAAAATAATAGCAAGATTTGTATTAAAATATGTTTAAAACAATTATTTAACTTAATTAAGACATAGTTAAAAGTCTATTATGTGTTTTTAGTTTTATTTAGGGCAAATAAATCATTAAAACTAACTACCCTTTTAATTATGCACATTTTTGTCATTAAATCTGTCTATAAACAAAAAGTAGATAAAATGGCAGTGTTATTAGTCAGAAGGATAAATGTTTTATGAACTTTCATAATAAAACTGACCTGAGTTCACCTACACATATTAGACACTGGTCATGTGATCAACTCCCCCTAGTGGTGAACCATCGGATTTTCGGAACGTTTCGAATGAGTTATGACATAATGAAGCCTCGTTTGCTAAAATCACGTGACTTGGGCCAGTTTGAAACAAGCTCCGAACCACTGATTCGAAACAAAAGATTCGTAAATGTTTCGAAGCCTCATGAAGCAGTGCTTCGAAAACGACCATCACTATCGGAAGCCAGAATTTCGAGGATGCTACGTCATCGACGTCCGTCAAATGACTGTTCCAATGTCGAGGATCCTTGAAATTTCAGCCAAGGACTGAGTCCTTCGTTCGAGAAATATTCCATGTACAGGAAAGGATGCATATGCATATCCTTCGCGCTCTTCAGGCGCTGAAATCACCCACAATCCTATGCGCGCAGCACCGAAAGCACACCTTTCATTGACGCAATGACGTGCACATGCTAGCCTGTTCCATTTAACGTGTTCACCGAATGCTTAAAGGGACACTTCACCCATTTGCATTAAGCTTTGTATAGTTAGTATCCCAGTCATGCTTTTGAATGGTCATGCATCTTTTCCTCAGTTGCCGCTGAGACAGGAGAAATACAGATTTCAGTGTTGCACTTCCTTCTTTCAATGATGTAAAAATCATCATTTTGCATCATTGAAAGAAGGAAGTGCAATGTCTTTGTTGAGGGAGTGAGACTACAAACACCCCTTTTCTCGGTTAAATAGGCACCAAATTCTAAATGTATGTTACATTTCGACTACAAATATGACACACTTTCAATAAAGATTAATGTTTCTACGGGTGAAATGCTCCTTTAAGAGGAGCCTCGCCTAGCCTCTGAAGGAAGTGACTTGTAAGGACTAGTCCTGCCAAGGAAGTATCCTTGACATTGAGAAACGGCCACAGTCTAGCACTGTTGACAGTCTTACTGGTAAATTGGCAGCACTGATTTACCGGAAAAGTTCTGTTCACACATGACCTGTTAGCTGCAATTTACAAGTAAATTACCAGTAAAGACTGTAGATGCGTGTGGATTATTTTAACCTCCTTGACGGTAACAATCTTTAGTTATTATCGTTAGTAATCTTTTTGATCTCTGAACCTTGATGCATCATACACGGTAAAAAGTGAACACTTGGATAAACTTAAAAAATTACTTCAGTTGGTAACACCTAAAAAAATCAAGTGGTTTCAACTTAAATTTTTCTACTAAAGAGAAAGTTTAATTTATTTCTAGGCATTAAGTAATTTTTAACTAGATCCAACTTTTCACAGTGTGTCCTTCAAACAGAAATGCAATCCTATTATAATGCACCATTGCAGATGACCGTATTATTGGAACATTTTGGTCCACATGAAAAGTAGCCTGCAGGTTTAAAGACTCGCCCCAAACTCAGGGAGTATCTAAGGACCACTGTCACTCATCTGTAATAGAACCGGCCCTGTCTCTAAAACCGGCCCTGTTTATAATTATATTAGATGACTTTGTATGCTGTTATACATGTAAATCCACTATCTAGAAACTCTTTAGCTAGATCCTCTTATAGAAGTTCTACAATCCATTCATCTCCAGGAAGATAAGAACTGATCCCACTTTATTTGCACTCTTGGACTTCACCAGCACTCATTTTTATAAGGAGACAATAAAAAACAAATGGCAAGTTACTCACTTGGAAATAGCGCTTTCTCTTCTGTAAGAGGAGAGCTCCTCCAGAATCCCCTTCAGGAAAAACAAGCATTATTATTATGCACTGTGTATGGATATAAACATAGCATTAATTTCCTGAGACAAACCTGTACAGGTTATATCATATCTGTTTGTCTCTGAATCTCCAGTGCAGATAAATCTTTCTGTGATCACTTCATCCAGAGATGCAGTGCTGTTTTCATAGATGAATTGTGCATGTTGAATGCATGCATCTCTCTGCAAAACAGAAGCAAAACAAACTTTGCTTTTCACACTTATCAGGATTTTTTATGAAGTTTATTTAACTAAGTTCGGGAGGAGCATGGTCATGTGATCCAATCAATCAGTGCGAAGAGGTGCCTATAAATAGCCGTCCTCCACCTCTGTCCCATGACATTTCTCATCTATCCCCCAGTTAAAGAGGGGGGAGTACTCTGAGTTGGGGCTAAAATTCCGAGCTCGGAGCCCTCCCCTCGGACATTATGCCAAATTTGCTTTATCTTATTCCCTATCGATTACATGTTAATGCGAAGTCGTGAAATACAACTACAACGAAATTGAGCAAAATTCTAAATAGCTAACTTGTAATGTATAATAGACATGGGGTTTTCAAACATTTTGACCAGGGACCCTCGCATATATACTGTTAAACACAAAATACACTTCAGTATTTTTAACGTTTTCTCTTTATTTATCCACCAACACCATTCGCTCCAACTCGAGCTCAAAAACAACAACCGGCTTTTTCCGCCCGGGCATCATAAGTCCCCTTTTAGCTTCGGTAAACAGTCATGTGAAATATTAAACAATAGTATAGATATATATAGTGGTTTAGTATAGAACTATAATGTACATAAACACATTTTTAATATTTATTTTAACTTAACAAACTCACTCTTTAAAAAAAATTATGATGTAATAAATAACCTTCAATCAAACATACTAACAGGTCACACTGAACAAACAACATCCTTGAACAAAAATACGACCTAGTATATTTCAACAAGCCATCAAGTTTAACTCAAAGACAGACTTTGTTTTAATTCAGTTTCCATTGTCCTTCACTCAGTGCCTTGAGTAACTGACAAGCTGATGCCCCCTTTTTGGTAAGGCAGTCTGCAAGTTGATCTTTTGTGTTGTACCACAGTACTCGCTCAACTCTCTGTGTTTGGACAAGTTCTTTGATACTACTTATCTCCAGGCGGAGTCTTTTCTCTGAGACTGACTTTGTGGACTTAATTGCATCAGCAAGCGAATAATTGTCAGTGACACATATTATTAGTGGAGCATGTTCAGCAGTACCAGTAGTTAGTTCTGAGAACAGTATGGACAGAAAAATAGAATTGTCAATTCCATCAGACATTGCCAATGTTTCACCAGCAAGTATGCTCCGCACAACCCTCTTGACTCTCTTTGATTGCCAAGAAAGAGGTGAGAATTTTCCATTCTCTCCCATTAAAAGAATCAGGTGCCCTCCTTGGGTGCCTCCATCTGAAAGATTTCCAAACGAAGCTTCGCTGAACACAATCATCTTAAGGGCACTGTCTCTGCCCAAGTGTTGGAAGTTTAGAATTACCTTCTTGGACTCAAGTTTGCACACTATTCGAATTGTCTGCACAGTTGCATTTTTTATGTTTGATGTCAAATTGCTAGCATCAAATATGACATCTGGCCTACTCCTAAAGAATTTGACCTATTTTGAACCTGAGCTGATCCTTTTCCTCCTCACAGAGAGGTGAGTCCTGTTCCACAGCTCGTGAAGGATCCATATGAATGTGTTGCATGTGTTGAATGTCGCTTCCCTGATGTATTTGTACTTTTCTGTCAACAGTCACAAAATCTATTCCCACATAACAGAAGTGATCATGTTCCTCACGTCCAACTTGGAAAGCTCTTAGATGTGGTATTATGGTTGTGGAGAAACTTTGTGTACCCCCCATAAGAAGTCATCCACATGACAGGCAAGCACCCCAGTTACAATACAGTCCTGATCTAGCCAACAAAAAACAGCTGGATCGACCTTGGACATTTTTCCTCCTGCTTTCAGCACTATGTCTTTTACTTTATTGTACCAGTACAATAAAGCGTCTGCCAGACCATATACACACTTTTTTAGCTTCCATAATGTTCCCTCACAGATAGCCTCGGGGGAGGCCTAATGTAGATGTCACGTGACAGTTCTATTCCCTGCAGAAATGCTGATTTTATGTCCATAGAATGAAGTGTCCACTGTTTTTGACAAATAACTGCAACCAGCAGTTGAAGAGACTCAGAAGCACATATGGGAGAATCTTTTTGTAGCTCTGACACATTTAACTCCTCAAAACCTCTGGCCACCAATCGTGCTTTCGGTACAAGTCCAGTTAGTATTTCTTTGAGAGTGCACACCCATCCGGTAGAGATGCACTTTTGTCCCTCATCCTGAACTTCCTCAAACACACTGTTATCTCTCCAGCTCTTCATCTTCATCTTCTTGTTTGGCTAGGTCAAAGGATAGATCTTTTGTTACCAATATATCCTCACTGACATTTGTGGCACTAACATCAGTAACAGCGTGCTCAATTTGAAGACATATCTAAACATGATATATCAACTGAATCTTTACTGTCTGCAACATTAGTTGGTTCAATGAGCAGAAGGTTGTACCAGTTTTTGTATTTGCCTGTGGCTTTGCCTGCATGCCCTAGTACTTTTGCTGTGTGCAAAGCACCACTGTCTCTGTCTCTGTATTTTAGAACTTGCCCTGTTTTAAAATGAACATCAGTTCCCTGCTCGGTATCACTTTGTGCCACTATGTCGTCACCAGTGTGTTGTGCTGCTACATTCAGACCTAAAGTTGATGCTCCTGTGTCCTCAGTTTGTACTGAACTCTGCTGTATTTTAGGTATAGTTTCTGTTCCCTCTGTGTTGTTGACAGCAGCTCCTGTCATCTCCTGTCTTTGCATATTGTTTGTGTCAATTTCAGCATCATCCCTAGTGACAAGTTGATCTTCGCTGTCTGTGTTTACTTTTCTTAGTCTGAGGTAGTGTACCCTAATGCAGGTTCCTCCATGTCTGACAAACACCACTGCACCGTCCTTGCCAATGACAACTCCTGGTCCTTTCCACTCTTGACAGTCAACTCTTTTGTAGTACACTTTGTCACCTCTTTCAAATGTCTCATCTGTCTGACGCAGTTGTTTACGTAGTGCTCTCTGTATTCTTTCTGAGCATTCTGCTTCTGTGAATGCCTTTCTCGATGCATGTAATGCAGAGATGTGTTTTGCCACCCACTCACTTTTCGTTGTGCCCTCTAAAGCTGGGGGCTTGTCGGTTAACACAGAGGGCAGGTTGGGATTCTGTCCAAACACCAACTGATGAGGACTGTAATCATGGACATTTTGCATGGTGTTCTCAGGGCTCAAAGTTTTCCGGCACTGTGCCGGATTTCCGGCGTGCGGCGTTGACTGTGAATTATTTTTTTTAATATATATTAATATCAGTTCGAGTTCATGCATTCGCCTACAAATAGTATGAGAGGAACTCTCAACCAAACTAACAAACTAGCCAATCAGAATTGGATGGGGCGGGTCTTTAAGTGTGGTTGAGATCCAGCTGCAGATGCCGAACGGAGAGCGGAGATTTCATGTTTCAAGTAAACGTAGTCCGCAAGATGGAAAGTAAGTTTATAAAGCATAGGAAAGATATGACCTAATTGATAAAGTACTTAAATCATTGGCGCTGGGCAAAGATAGAAGGAATAAGGCAGAGACGTGCAGCATTTCAGCTGGTGTAAATTAAGAGAAGCAGGTGCTGCTTTGACAAAACTGTCCATTTCAAATGCTGTCTCTCCATATCAGTATAAAGTTGTATTTGTGTCAAAATGTTTTGCTTGCATTATAATATTATGTCATCGTATGCGTTAACGCATCTAGTGAACCAGATCCGACTTCATCCTGACGAACACACGCATTCGCTGATGTTTCGTGAATCTGGTTTGCGTGTGCGCGTTAACGCATATGATTACAGAATAATATAATGACAAACAGACAAACATATACACATTCGTAGATCTGGTTTGCCTGCATGTGTGTGTGAAACGTGTGGCTCTTGACTAAAAGAACAATGCAAAAGACAAATGCACTTAACTAAAGTCCTAAGTGTCTGAAAAGGCAAAGTCAAACATCATTTGAATTATGTAACATTAATGTTACAGTATCCACTTTAAATTTAGGGTGCAAATGTTGCTTGGTTTTCAGTAATAAATCTGTATTAAATGCCAAAACTAATTATTTAACATTGAACATGTTATGACCAATGGTAAATCTCATTTGTGTGCCCTATTATTACCATGCATGTAACCAAAGATTTTTAAGAACATAAAATTACTCAAAATCTAAAGTAACTTATTTTTACTATTGCACCATATTGATGTATTTACCTTTAAATGCAAAACGTGACTGAATTTGCTCAGTCTGACTCTGATCATGGTTTACTTTGTGGCATATAGTAAAAGATGACAAAAAAGTTGGTGTTTCAAATAGCCCATCATAACTTGTAGTTTGAGCCGGTCAGGTGCTAATGGCAATGGCAGATACATTACTAGTTAGTTTCAACAATGTTTTCAACGTGTCTGCGCCCCCAAAATTTTCAGGCTCAGGATTTTTTTTTGCTTTAACCCCTGTGTTCTTTGCCATAAGTGCCCAGTCCAATGCAGTGTCCCAGTCACAGCCGTTACTTGACTTCACTTTCATTATGATCTCTGTAAGTGTTTGGTTGTGTCGCTTTACAAGTCCATTGCTCCACGGGCTGTATGCTGCTGTTGTCTTTATTTCTCTATTGAAATTTTCTGCCATGTCTCTAACCTCATCATTATTAAATTCTCCCCCATTGTCGCTAAAAGTTTTTGAGGTGGACCATGGACACTTATCCAGACATGGACAAAGTGTTTCACTATTTCAGAGGACTTCTTAGTGGTCATTATGCTGCCTGCACTAAACCTTGTGAACTGGTCAATAATATGGAGACACCACATACCTGGTTTAAGTTCATGTAGATCTACTGCAACAGTTTTATTGTACTGAGATGCCAGTGGTAGGCCAACAGCAGGCTTTGGTTTGGTCTTACTGTATTTTTGACACGTTTCACATTCACTCACAATTTTCTCCAGAATGACACTACATTCTGCATCTTTATTTCCAGAGTTAGTAAGAAGTCTTTTCCGTCTTTTGACGTAAATTGTCAGTATTTCCTCGTCACACTGACTTTGTGCATCCGCATTCTTTTGTTCCGTAAGAGTGACATCTTCAGCAGCTACCAAGACACAGTCATCATTATGAATGCTTTTCTTTTCATTGTCCATAATGTTAACACAGTAATGACCAGAGCTTGTAAAGTCTATTTTTACAGGTTGACTGAACATCACCGCACTGTCATTTTCCATATCTAGCACTGTCCCTTCTCTTTTCATGGATGCCTTGCTCAAGAGTAGTGGAATGTTCGCTGGCACGACTTCAGTTTCAATATGACACCTAGTTTGTCCAATCTTCGCAGGAATTTTTAACTTTCTGTTGGAATAGACCACTTTTCCATCACCAAACTTAAAGGGTCTGTGAGTTTCTGTTTTCCTCAGGTCTTTTATCTCATTGTGGCTTAGTTCAGCGATGTAGCTATTTATCCATTCCTGTCCACACACAGTCCGTGTGTATGCAGTGTCTATTATTGCTGAACCGAAACACTCTGTCATAAATATTTCTGCTTCAGTGGGTGACTCTTTTGTATACAGAGTAATGTTGCACTCCTCCATATCATTTGTTTCACAATCTTCAGTAAGTTTGACTTGCTCACCTCTGTGTGGACAGTCTTTGGCCCAGTGGAAAGCGATTTGACAAACAGCACATTTTGATCTGTGTCCATACCTGTCCAAGGGTTTAGTGCCAGGCAGTGGTGTCTTTTGCTGAACATTTTGCGACCATGGCTTGCTCCTTTGTCGCCTTTGTTCTGTTACATATGCTGTTTCCTGATTAATCCCCACTGTAGAAGCAGATTTTCTTCCGAAAATCCTCTTCAGTGCAAATCCGCTTTTCCATTGCATAGTACCCCACGGTTTAGTTTAGTTTGGGTCAGGTCAGCTTACTTTTTTTACCACCTCGGTTGGGGTTCCAAGCGACCCGAGCTTATACCAAACGTGACGCGAAAACGCTGTAGGTCACTGATTGGTCTGAGAGAAGCGTCATCGCTATAATGTAAATATTAGCTTTAGCTTGCGCTGTCTCAAGCAAACATGTTGTTATCTGTGTTCTGCTATAAATTTCCAAACACCCTTTTGGCGATGAAAAACATCCACAGGTTGAGAATCCGGGAGACCATAACAGTTTTTTTCCAGACTTGCAGTTTGTGGCGGCACATTCGCGACGTGCACGTCCGCATTATATATGCTTAAATGCAACTTGAATGAGGCTCAGCGGAGCGCCGTCGACTGACGCCACGGGTCGGGTGTTTGAACAGAAACTGTGATTTGAGACAGAGGTAGTTATAAACGCGATGTGCAAACATCTATTTGTTGTGGCCAATTTTAATTTTGTGGCAGACTGAGAAATAAATGAATGTATGGGAATGTACAACAACGCTTTCACTTGTATGATGTCACAGCAGTCTATAGTAGGCAGCGTAAATATAACGACACGCCTATAAACCCTCCCACTCCAAAGTGATACTAAACTCGATGGAAAAGCTAACCACGCCAAAGTGAGGTGAGCTGACCCGACCCAAACTAAACTAAACCGTGGGGTACTATGCAATGGAAAAGCACCATAATACTGCATCGGGAAGCTCCATCTTATATTTACGCATCCGCGAGTACCGCTGTTCAAAATCAATTATATAGTCTGTCATGGAAACACTGCTATCTTTCATAATCCGGTCAAAGCTCAAGTACGCCTCGTAAACTTGGTCCTTTTCTTCTTTGAGAAACAAGTCATCGAGTTTCGTAAGTAAAGTGTTCATGCCAGTGTCCTTATTCAGATTGTCTACCGGTATTTCCATCGCCGTTTCTCTCTCTCTTCCCGACAGCGCCAAAGCCACAGCAAGCACCTGTTTTTTCTTTTCGAGTTCTGTAACTCTGGTCCAAATCACGACTTCATTCTTCCAACTTTCATATGATTTTCCTTCATCAAAGGTTGGCAGGACTCTATAGTTGCTAACCATCCTCTGCTACCAATGTTAAACACAAAATAAACTTCAGTATTTTTAACGTTTTCTCTTTATTTATCCACCGACACCATCCGCTCCAACTCGAGCTCAAAAACAACAACCGGCTTTTTCCGCCCTGGCTTCATAATAAGAGTCCCCTTTTAGCTTCGCTAAACAGTCATGTGAAATATTAAACAATATTTAGTAAAGAGCTATAATGTACATAAACACATTTTTAATATCTTAAACTTAACATATACAGCAGGTCAAATAAGTCACCATTTTCTCAGTATATATATTATCTCTACTCACTTTCGCACCGCTATGTATTTGTGTGTTTGTTCTGTTAGTTCCTTGTCTGATGAAGTAAGCGGGAGTCTCATCCAGATTTAACAGGAGTCTCTCTGACCATACAAACACAAATATTATCTTTATATATTGTCAATATGCTTCAATCTTATTTATCACAACAAATTTAATACTTACTGTGCTGGTCACATGTGGCCTTAGGATCCATTTTGAGAGCTCGATTTGAAGATTTGGTACAAGGCAAACAAATAGGCCTGCATACAACATTGTCAGTGTAATGTGCTTGAATTAGCATTGCAGAACACACTTATATTTATTATAAAACAGCACTGAATACTGATGGGTCAAAAGCTGGAGTTAATAAAACAAATATCTCATCACAGAGCTCCTGTTATAGTATAGTTGTGATGTGGTTAAATCTTACCTTGATTTTAAAGATATTGTAATGTTTTTTCTAAGCTTAACCAGAGCAATGTCATAGTCATAAAACTCCTTCACATTCTTGTCTTTAAGGCGTTTCAAATCAAACTCTGGATGCAGAATTAGCTCCAATGCTTCACCTTTGCCATTACCTTTGAAAAAGACGAGATTCATTGTTAAAGGTCATAATGAAGTTTAATATGAAACCAAAATTGACTCTTTTTCAATGCATTAAAAAATAAAATTCTTGACTGCCATATGTTTACTTTTAATCAACAAGTCATTTCAACATAATGTTTTGTTTATCTTGCCTATAGAAGACATGCTAAAACGTATCAAATATAGTTGAAATAAATCAATGTCAAATAGTCAATGTATAATATAGCGAGTTGTAAATTCAACTGTTAATTCTTACCATGCGTAACCGCTATGTCAGAAGCATCGGCAAATGATAAAGATTTATCATTATTCACTCTCACAAAACAGTGGGCAGCTGTCAACACCCAGCTCTCAGTCAGTATGGAGCCTCTGCATATTTTAGTAGTCTGGATGACAAAAAAACAATAAAAATATACAGTTTGACTGGAAATACGCAGCTCTATTTTTGTTAAGTCTTGATTTAAACAACCAACCCAGGCGATGTCAACATGCCAAGGTTTGGTATTATAAGTGTTTTTAGATGAAGCAGTCTGCTCTTGAGCCACTCCACACTGAGTCACAGCAGAATCATCTGGGAAACAGAAAGGATGTTAACACTGTGGAATTACAACATTAAAAGAGTTGTGTCGTAACTTCAGGAAAACATCAGCTTTGAACATCTGGACAACAAGAGCTTCACATTGACTGTAGGAAGCACTGAATCGACAACAAAGCACAGACCTGCAAGTTTTACACCAGATAACCTAAGATAACCTTACAGATACTTGTACAGTTCAGTAAATAACTATAAATATATCTTATGAACTAATATATGACTGTAATAAATTTTGGTAATGAGCACTGACAGTCCCCTGGTGGCAAAGTAGTGGGTCAAACCTGTTTTTCTCTATGACTACACTTTTTGCAGTTTTCGCTTTAAAACACACGCACGCACGCACACGCACACACACACACACACACACACACACACACACACACACACGTGTGTTTATGACTGCAGTGTATGTGTTTATTTGTTTTCTAGTACTGTTTTTTTTTTAGTTGAGTTTACTTACTGATCATGTTGTTGAACACAGATCCTAAGTGAACATAGTTTTTCAGAACAAACATATGCTTCTCTTGTTTTTTGCAAGAGGCAATGGTTCTTAGCTCCTTCTTATTTATTTGATCTCCCACAGCAAACACATAAACATCTGTGGAACAAATAAACAAACAAAACTGTCAAGACAAAAATGAGCTTTGTTCACATTGCAGGTAAAATCATTTGCTCAAACATGATATGTGGTCAGATCTTCATGCATGTACTCAAAGAATGTATAGTATATCTAGAATGCACTGTAGGTTGCTTTACCCTTACTAAAATATACCATGTTTCATTGTGGTAAAAGTGTAGTACCATGGTTCTATTTCATACCTCCAGACCACCAGAGGCGTAAACAGAGTAGAAATATCATGCGCTCGCGCATTGGTTATGAGAACTTATTGATTTGTTGTCATCTCATGACCTCTTGATGTCGAATATAACGTCATGATCTTTCTCTTTTTCATTCTCGCTTTGTGAGAAGTTCGTTCTGCTGTGCAGTTTACTTGGGCATGGCAATTTCTCCCCACTTAGCTGTTGCAAGATTGGTTGGATTACTATTGGATTTTGCTATCTGGATTACTACAATGAGTTATGTCGACCAGCTGGTTTCCAGGGTTCCCTCGCATAGTAACATTACTGTCTGATTTTACTGTCACCTCGGCTAAGTTGTCGAACAGGTAAGCCAGATTTTTTATGGCGTTTTCTCAGCGGCGAGTACCTATTGGTTGCCCAGGGTTCCCTCACCTTACTTTTGCCTCTCGAATCGAGACCCAAGGGTTTGTCTGGGTTCCCGCATGCGGCACTGTTACGCTCACTTCAGTAGCGTCGTTCTACCGTGTAAGCGGCTTCATCTATGCACCTGTGCTCGTGGGACGTGTACCGGAGCGGACTTTATGGAGTCAGCATTATGCTCCCAGTGCTTGGCAGATATGGACATGTTGGACGGGCATGACTGCTGCCCATAGTGTCTGGGTAAGGAACACCTGAAGGAAGCTTGCATGGGTGCAGTATTATGCCGGTTGTGCTGCGCCAACAGCATTTGTCTAGTGTTTGTTCGCTGACACCGAAAGACCGATCCGCTAGCGTTTCTGCAGGCGAGGTTAGATACAAACGCAAAAGCATGCCGATGACGACGGTCAACCAAAACTGAAACGGAAATCCTCATCCACGCTGGCGAATCGAATGGACGATTTGACTGCTACAGTACAATAGCTGCAGTCCCTGTTGGCTGGATCAGCCGCATTAGGGGGTAACAAATACCATACAGAGGTGATGGAATGTACCGCTAACGCTTCTGAGCGCTCACACACAGTGACAGCAGATGCAGAGGGGTGCGCTGCGGTATTGGTGGCAGCCACAGACTCGCTTTTCAGTGAATCTTTTAGTCAGCCACTGACTGACGTGATGTTACCACCAAATCAATCGAGACAATTGAGACATCTTCAGTTGCACTATCGTTGCATGACACTTTGAAGAGTGTGCTTGCAAAACTGGAGCTAGATATACCAGCAGCATCACTGGGACCAACCAATCTGTTGTTCCGCTCGGTACCCGGGATGAAGGATGTACGCCTTCTGCACTGCAAAGATTTTACTGAGGTGGTATCAGCGAACTTTTCAATTGCCGCTGTCGTTTTGACCGGACCGAGTTACCCGCATGTTGGTGGATATGTTCACACCAGACACAGTGGGACTTGGCACAATGCCGGCTTTAGAACCCTGCGTGGCTTCCCTGTATCTCTGGACTAAGCACTACATCAGGATGTTGCCCTAACAAGGAATGCAGATGCACGGATGATGCACTGGTCAAAATACACAGTACTGTAGCCAGACTGGGTCATGTAGGCAATTCTATGGGCCATTTGCTTTTAGCCCTGCATTTGTCTTTGGATCCTACTAATCACGACGACACCGCGACTTTATTAGATGCCTCACTTCAGGCTCTCGGCGCAGTAGCCAGCGACTGTGGGAGAGCTCTGGGACTCCTTACTTACGCAAGACGTCAAGTTTGGCTAGCCCAATCCCCTCTACCTGAAGTTTGCCGTAATAATTTGTGCCAGTTACCTCTAACACCTGGCCATCTGTTTGGACCAGCAGTGCAGGAAGCATTTGAAAGACGGGTGCGTGTGGCCGAGTCTCGTTCGCATCATGTGGAACGACGCATGTCTTTTAAGGAGTCTCAGCCGCCCATGCGCCCGCCTCGTCAAAACCTACACTGCAACGCATGCCATCCGGGTCATCAAATCGCTTTTCCAGTGGTTGACAAAACAGACCTGCCCCTCCGCTTTACCGTAATGATGCAGTTTCGCCGTCGACCTCCTCCTAGCACCCAGGTTTGCCGCACAACAATGCGGACGAGCTGCAAAATTTGGTCCTCATTGCAAAGGTGCAACAGTTATTGCAGAGAAATGCCATAGAGGACGTAGATCCTTTGTTTTGTTCAGGAGGTTTCTACTCCTGCTACTTTCTGGTTCCCAAAAAGGATGGAGGGTTCAGACCCATTCTGGATATTAGGCAATTAAACAAGTTCCTAAAGCATCTACCGTTCCATATGTTATGCACGGCCGATGTGGTCTGAGCCTTTGTTCCAGGTGTATGGTTTGTTACCATAAGCCTAAAGGACGCTTATTTTATGTGCCCATTGCAGAGGAGCACAGACAGTTCCTGAGGTTCTATTTTCAGCACAAGACCTATCAGTTCAGGGTCCTCCTCCTGTCAGCGATTCGCAATCGACAAACCTTTGTATGGGTCGTGGAACTGTCTTCTTTCCCTCACCTGTTGGCAGCAAGACCATTTTCTATGGTTGGGTGTGCAAATGGTGCCTCCCCCGTCACGCAGAGAAGTGATCACTACGGATGCTTCCCTCTTGGGGTGGGGGGGATGTATGGCAACATCAGGGGGTGAACAGTCTATGGGAACCACACTTACGGAAGTGCCATACCAACATGCCGAAGCTACAGGCAGTTTTTCTGATGCTCAAGCACTTCGAGATGGTACTGATGGGGAAACACATCCTGGTCAGGACGGACAACACCTCAGTGGTGTTCCACATCAATCATCAGGGCGGCACGAGGTCCATGTCCTCTCTGCACCTGACACAGAAGCTTCTGACTTTGGTGGAGCCGCAGTTACTCTCCCTGCGGGCGAAACACGTCCCCGGCTGCCATTAATACTGCAGCGAAATCTCTGTTCCGGGGGGGGACCGAAGCCGACAAACTGGCAGTTGCAGTCCGTCAAGAAAACTGTGCAGAAATGTTGGCGCACGTACGGCAAGGCGTCAGTGGATCTATTTGCCTCCCTGGAGACAAAGCATTGCCCTCTCTGCTTGATATGGGCGGTGCTCAACCAGGTCCGGGAGAGAGGTCACAAAGTGCTCCTGATTGCGCCCAGGTGGCCGAGCATGCCATAGTTCGACTTGCTGCTGGCTCTGACGACGGGCCAGCCAGCCCACTTCCTACAGAAACTGCTTGATGAAGGTTGCTCCCCAGCTACATTGAAGGTCTATATTGCTGCACTTGCAGCTTAAAGAACGCCTGTGGATGGCGTTTCCGTGGGCACCCACAGATTGGTGGTGTCTTTTCTTAAAGGCGCACAGCATCTGCACCTACATGTTCGAGTGGACTTTGCCCTTGGGACCTGAATGTCGTTCTGGAGGGGCTATGCTCACCACCTTTTGAACCGCTAGAGCAGGCCATTGAGAATGACCATTGAGAAAGATCATGATGTTGTGATAGGCTTTATATTAGACTATTAGACGTCATGAGGTCATGAGATGACAACCAGTCAATGAGTTTTCGTAACCAATGCGCGAGCGCATGATATTTCCACTCTGTTTACATCAGAGCCAATCAGCCCTATACACAGGCTACGCGAGCTGCGTAAGGCCCCGCACCACTAAAGGGGCCCACTTGTTCTTAACTTCAAGCAGGGCTGCACAGACCAGCTGGTGAGTGACATCCTTGTGCCGCGGGAGCCATTCGAAATTATAACAAGCAGTCTGATCTCACAATACCTTAAAGAGTAACTAAACCCTACACCACCTTTATTTAGTTAATGATCTGTAAGAATGGGGGTTTATTAGTGCTGTTCATTGATTTGAGTAACTTTTTTGACATTTGGGTATAAAGTGTTTTAATGCTACAATATAGGATGTAGAAACATCTGAGTGCTGCCCTCCTCAGGTTGAACGGTGGCTATTGCAGTTGAATTTTCCTGTTGGATGTTGCGGTACCACGTGA
This sequence comes from Paramisgurnus dabryanus, assembly GCF_030506205.2. Taxonomy (NCBI): domain Eukaryota; kingdom Metazoa; phylum Chordata; class Actinopteri; order Cypriniformes; family Cobitidae; genus Paramisgurnus; species Paramisgurnus dabryanus. The sequence continues at coordinate 37,603,061 of NC_133344.1, forward strand.
TGTAAGCGGTACGATCCTATGTAAGCAGGTTCAAGATCACCACGCCCTTGTTACAATCTCACCACACACTTGGTACAAGCTCAGTTCGTCCCCTCTATCTCCGTTGGAGTCTGCCCACTTGTCTTGCATTTTTCAAATATTGCCAGTGGGTGGAGTCAGGCTCTGAGCAGGGGTTTAGTTACTCTTTAATTACAGTTGTCAGTCCATCTATGCAGCTCCGCATGTGGTTGACGTGCCTATTAACATGCGTCTTCATTTGGGTATTAAAGCTATCCTCCCGGAGCAGGAAAGACAAGTGCCATGAAGGTGAAGCTAAAAGATTAAGAACACAAAATTCCTATTTCGTCTTGAATAACCATGCAATGGATTTATAACAAACACTGCAGTCCAAATCCCTAGATTCAGTTTTAGTCCAGTGTGTTTTGTTAGAAATGCTTGTACACATTAATAATCAAAATTTTTCATACATGTTAAAAAAAATAAACACATTTATTCATGCAAGATGTTGTGTGACTCCTGTTAGCATTTTAAAACAATAGGTCTAATGTTTGCATATTTGTGACCAGTCACGGAAAGTAGGGACACAAGTCGGATCTGGGCATTTTGAGTTATTCACAGATTCTGAAAGTGCAGTTTCTAAGCTTTCCAACGATGTGTAACACATGGAAATCTGATAAGATTTGGAGAAGTTGTGGCCATTTGAATATAGGAACTCAGAAATACTCAAACCGAGAAAATCGAGACGAAAGGGACTCTTCTTTTCAGCTGGGGGAGACAATAGGGCTCATTTACATCTCATTTAGCTAAGCCATGCCCCCTGTAAAACCCTTTTTGAGATGTTCTAGCATCATATGTAGTATTTTATGACCAAATGACAACCCGCAAAAATAAACATGACTCTTTTACCTTTGTGGGGATCACAAGTCGAATCCAGTCTGTTTCAGATTATCCAATGACCATATTTGTCCACAAATGCGTATAATCCGTGAAATATAGATTGTTTACATCAGATTTCGCATGAATGTCTGGTAATACAATATAATATATAATCTGAAGACTATTTAAATCGTAACATGTAAGGGTATATGAGTTTACACTCCGTTAAACACATGAACCTGCCTTCAAAGTTTGTATTTAAAATAGGGAAGTAGTATAATAGATCATCCAAACAGCGCCGTCGAAAACGTGACATCCTGAGGTTACCAATGGCTCGCTCGTTCCTCCATCAGCCAATGACTTCATGGAAAATATTGATAGACAAAACATGTAGCCAATTATATGAAGAATACAACGAACTCTTTGTAACTTCTGTGTGTTTGGACTCATGCTGCGCTGCAAGAACTGACATACAGATGACGTCAAAGTACCGCGAGAGCGAGTCGAAATTAAACTACTCCGTAAGATTTCTTGAAGAGCTCTCGCGGTACTTTGACGTCATCCGACTGCGGCGCCGCATAAAGTCAGTGACGCGGCTGACGTACGATGCGGCTGACTGTTATTTGTTCCGCCCCAGCTTCTTTTATTTTTCTTTTGTTTTGTGCGCCCGAGCTTTACAGTCTGGGGAGACGCAGGCTATAAGTTTGAAAAAAAATAAACTTAGCAAACATGTCTGAGGAACAGGGCAGCGCGTCACTACAGTCACGTGACTTCACGCTCGAGCCGGAAGAGAAGACAATGCTGAATAAAGTCGTAATTCTGCTATTTTTGGACCAAACTGTATTTTCGATGCATCAACACAATCTTACTGACCCACTGATGTCACATGGACTACTTTGATGATGTTTTTATTAACTTTCTGGACATGGAAACCATACATAGATTTTCAATGAAGGGGAAAGCTCTCGGACTAAATCTAACGATAAAACATCTTAAACTGTGTTCCGAAGATGAACGGAGGTCTTCCGAGTTTAGAACGACATAAGGGTGAGTCATTACTTACATTATTTTCATTTTTGGGCGAACTATCCTTATTTAGTAGTCACGCTGTTCCCTTTGGGGGCGGAGGCGAAAACACAAGCTTATCCAGTATGTAAATATACACACAGACAATGACGCCCCCCGCTGCACGCTAGAATCTCCGGAAAAACAAGCCTATTTTAACCGCAAAATGTACACTTTTAAATGTACAAAAACTGCTATCTCAAACATGGAGAGGCTTCTTCGTGATCTCAACTAACAGATTCTGCAATAAAACGAAAATCACAAATTTCGAAAAAAAAACTTTGTTTCTCATTTTCTCGAAACTTGTGCTGCCGACTTGAGTCCCTGGTTTCCGTGACGGGTCACATTTAGAGAATTATTTATGTATTTTGGTATGTTTATCTGTGGAGTCTGACAGTTTTTAAACAAATTGAAAAATCTGTTGAGTTATTTGTTATAGTTTACCTGACAGCTATTTGTTTTATTTTATTCATAATTTTAAATTTCCCTGATAATCTACATCTCTTAAAAATAATATATTTGGCAGTAGACCTTGTTTACTAATGTAACAGATTAAGGGCCTTTCAGAAAACATGTGTCTATGTTATAATTAGTAAGTATTCTGAGTGTCATTCTATGAGTGTATTCTATGAGTGTCACAGTAAAGTACATGTGGCAAAAATGTTAAGCTATAAGATAATATAAGTTTTAGTTAACATTTTGTTTATAGCTACATTTAAGCAGAGACAGTGAATGTATTTTTATGAACACAATGACAGGGCCCCCTCACAAAGTTGCTTAGGGCCCCCAGAAGGCCAGGATTGGCTCTGGTTTACGCCTCTGGTGGCCTTCCACTATTCATAGAACCACGGTTACATTCGTAACTAGCGTTTTTTGGTGTATGGATTACTATCAGCAAAACTGGTTTTACTACACTAACCAGGGTTTAACTATGGTTTTTGGTTATCAAAACCATGGTTATTTTGTGGTTACAATGGTTTTACTACAGTAACCATGTTTTTTTTTTAACTGTAGTAAAACCATGGTTAATTTTCGTAAGGGTAATTAAAAGCATTGTATGTGAAGTGCTGCAAAATAAGTGCTCTTCCGCCATACTATATAGTTCAAATTTTGTATCCGCTTAAAAAAATTGCCCGTTTTATTTTGTGCCACCATACTTACTAGTGTAACTACTCATGTAACAGTCTTTAAATAGGGAAAACATGAAAGTGTTTGGTGGCTTCTAAATTCAGCCTTGTTTGGATCCTAAGGAATGAATGGGGCTATAGGCTAAATGCTAACACATTCACAATGTGCTGTACAAAGATTAATTGCACACATTAAGAAAAGAATATTGAAAAACGGTTGTGGTTTTTTTAAAGATTAATATCTTTCACACATCATCCAGCAGCAGTCAAGTGTTGCATGTGTAAAGTGTTATGAGACTAACCCAGGAGATCCTCCTTTGTGTGCTCTTGGCTGTATTTGTAGCCCAACAAACTCCGGATCTTGTTTAAAACGATTTGTGGTTTTGGTCCCATATTAGAGTGACCTAGAGACACAGCAGAATAAAATAAATCCATCATTAGATGCTTGATTTGATGTTTTGTGCTAGTTTGCAGTCATATGAGCAGTCATATGAGCAACAGCTTGACAGATCAGCTGTATATCTACACTCATCTAAAGGATTATTAGGAACACCACACAAAAACTGTGTTTGACCCTCTTTCGGCTTCAGAACTGCCTTAATTCTATGTGGCATTGATTCAACAAGGCATTCTTTAGAAACGTTGTCCCATATTGATAGGATAACATCTTGCAGTTGATGGAGATTTGTGGGATGCACATCCAGGGCACAAAGCTCCCCTTCCACCACATCCCAAAGATGCTCTATTGGGTTGAGATCTGGTGACTGTGGGGGCCATTTTAGTACAGTGAATTTTCCTAGATCATTGTCATGTTTAAGAAACCAATTTGAAATGATTCAAGCTTTGTGACATGGTGCATTATCCTGCTGGCAGTAGCCATCAGAGGATGGGTACATGGTGGTCATAAAGGGATGGACATGGTCAGAAACAATGCTCAGGTAGGCTGTGGCATTTAAACGATGCCCAATTGGCACTAAGGGGCCTAAAGTGTGCCAAGAAAACATCTCCCACAGCATTACACCATTGCATTAATGAGAAATTGAACAGGTGTTCCTAATAATCCTTTAGGTGAGTGTAGATGCTCTAGCAAAACCCAATTAAATCGCAAGTAAGTGGGAGCAGTAAACAAATGTTTCATCCACATTTTGGGGCGCTTTATCTTCCTTTTGTGCTGTTTATAGGTTACAATTTTAAAGGAACAGTATGTAGGATTGTGGTCAAAACTGGTACTGCAATAAAAAAACTTGTGGCTAAAACTGGTACTGCAATCTCACAACTGGTGGCCAATACACAACATGACAACATAAACATCAGTTGAGGGCTGTAACTTTTTAAATGACAATATCCTGGCCAGACCACTGTTGTCAGTGATTTAAGTATTTGAAATGAAATTGATTTCTTAATGTCTAGTGACATATCAGGGCCATTTTATGATTAATTTATTTAAATTTCTTACATACTGTTCCTTTAATGCTGCTATGAGTTTGAGTCGAATATTCATGTTTGTTGCTATGAGTTTGTGTGAATGAAAATTCCCTTAAGACTAATGATCTAGTAGTTATACTTATATTATAATATATTATATATACACCATATTAGCATTCAAATATAGACTTATAGAATCCTGTAATTGACCAATTGAAATAAAGTTTTTAAGAGGTGTGTGACCTTAGCATTACATTTCCTTTATCTTACCATCAGTTGCAATGATGATGATGTTCTGAGTCTCGTTGAAGTGACTTCTTTCGGTCTCTCGAAACCAGATAAGATGATTGTAGACCCTATCCAAGGCTTTAGCTAGATTGGTGCCTTTCTTTTCGCCATGGACTGTAAAAAAAGTATAATTTCATATGAAATTGATGTAAAAGACAACACAACACTGTAATTAAAACAACGGCTCAAAAACATTACTAGACTCTACAATGAACCTACCTTTGTGACTAAACTCGTGTAATTTCCTCAAGATATAATCCAAATCGCCACTGTCTATGTCTGTGATGTTTACGATGGCTATTGGCTCACTGGCAAATGAGATGATGTCAAAGTTCATGTTGACTTCATAGCTGTCAAGCTAAAAGATGGACAAGACTTGTTTTAGATGAAATGATTAAATGAGAAATTAAAAGCCAATAATAATAATACTGTTACAGTAACATGCAAACAAAAGTATAATATTTATGAAATTCCAAACATATATTCGCTAACTTGCCAGCCATTGTCCCTGATTAACTCCCTATTTAAGCCCACACTGTTTTCCCCATGGTTGTCCAGTTTCTGTTGTATTTGATATGTGTAACCTCCTGTCCTTAAAGTTTCTTTTCATTAAAGTTTATATGTCTGGATATCCTTTGTCTCCATCTCCTTCACCCTCCACCACATATCCAGACTCCTGAAGTCAGTCCAGCGCCCACTGGCTCTCCTGAACTCAGCCCAATTCAAATCAATTTTATTTATATAGCGCTTTTCACAATTGTTAAATTGTTTCAAAGCAGCTTTACATTAATAGATGCAGGAAAAAAACACAGAAAAACCATAAAACATATTACTAGCGAGAGTATAATAATGTAATATATATAAAAGGGTCCTGAGTTAAGCCAATGTCAGCAGACTCCCCAGGGATTGAAAAAAAAACCCTAGGAGAAAAACCCTGTGGGAAAAGTCCTAGGAGGGGAAAAACCCTTGAGAGAGAGCTAGACATCGCTGATTCTATAGAGGATATATTATAATAGGTACGATTTTTTACAATTTTGTGGATTTAAACATAATATACATTAGTCAACATTTGAAGTGGATCAAAAACGTTCATCAAAGTTGTCCTAAGACAAGAACGGGTATTGGATATCGGTTTTAAGACAACTTTAAGGAAAAGTTTTGATCCACTTCAAATGTTGACTAGTGTATATATGTATGTATACACGGATAAGTAAATTAGACGGGGGCAGCCCAGCGCCCGCTGGCTCTCCTGAACTCAGGATCAAACGATCACATGCACTTTAGTTACAGAAACTTACAATGCTTGAAGTATTAAATGCTGTAAGCACATTATATGAAAACTTTAATTGTTTTAAGATTTTAATGTAAGTTATTATACTTTGTCCTTTGTGTAGGTAAATTATAAACAAACCTTCTCAACAAGTTTAATTGTGGCATTTTTTGCTTGCTGAAAACCTTCCTGTGTGATGCTTCCTGATGTATCCAGTAGAATGAAGATGTTCAGACGACCTTCTGCAACTTTAATACTCCTACCAAAGGATGGTCCTAGTTATTTACAAGAAACAAAATAATAGTAAATAATAGTAAAAAAAATAGATCAATAGTTTTCAAAGACCTAGAATGGAGTTTACCTTTCTTTTTAAACTCTGGTAAAGAAACATCCATAATTGCAGACATAGATCCACCCAGGGCTTGAGCTACTATGTCTGGAGGATCATATGAATACTGGGCTAAAGAAAAAATGTCATACTTTAGGTTATGTTGTGTCATTCCTGGACAAAGCAAGCCTGTTTTTATTGTGACTGACCATAGCAACTTGGCTCTACCCCACTCCATTCCTTCGAGTCCAAACACTCTCTCTCAGTCGAGCCAAGCAAATCCAGGCCTAACTGGCACTGATACCGCACACTGTCTCCAATACGAAAGCGTTTCCCAGAGCGAAAGGTCCCTGGAGGGGAGCCTGGATTTTTGCAATCTCCAGCTAGAACAAGATGTGATAAATAATATTATTTAACATATGAGAAACAAAGTCATTCATTATATGGGGGGCAATTACACATCCATTCACTTCAAAGCAATATTTCCAAAGAAAATGTCATTGTTTCTTAGATGAGAAGCATGTTCTTGTTTATTTGTAATTTAAGGATAAACTTTCCAATATGGCAAAAAATATATTTATATTCAAATATAATTTTAATACATTACAAAAATGGCCCAAAAACATATGTGCTGAAATATATTTTGAAATATGTTTACAAAAATTAATTTTTCACCAATATATTTTTGTATATTTTAAAATATATTTTCCAATGCGATATGAATAGGATAATAATACATGTCAGAAAGTTCATCAGCTTGTTAATGTGTTAATTAAGTACAGGTTTTAAACATTACGGACGGGGCCTGATGAGAGGAATCCGGTGTTTAATATAAGGAGATCTGCTCACTGCTGCGACACATTACGCTTGACAAAGTAGTCCTGCTTCCATTGTTTTTAATTGTGATTTTTGTCAATATATCATATTTTATATAATCTTTGCTAAAATAAGCGGACTTTTAAAATTACAACTACAAAGATGATAAACATGTAAACTACAAGAATTCCCGCTCAGGTGCAAGGATACAGTTTCTACCGGACCAGCAGAAGACTCCTACCAGGAGTCTCTCACAACCATTACACTTGTAATTTATTTTCTGAGTTGTGTTTTTAGAAAATGTAATAGGCTATATGGTGCAAGTTCACGGACTGCACAGTGATGAATCAAAGCAAAAGTGCAAGGACATTTAATGAGTTTGGCTGTGGATGCTTTGGAAGTTCTTCATAAAACTGTTGAACAAAGATTAATGATCAGAATTAAGACCATCTCCAGAACAGTGAGCAATGTTTGTGTTGTTTTTGAGTCTGAAGTATTTTAAGAGTTTGACTTCTTTCAATGCTTATTTTAAGTGTTATGTTAAATTGTTAGTCATTACCTGCATTAGCAGTTTTTAATTGTTGATTATTTTAGCATTGAAAGTTTTATAAATTGACATTAAAGTATTCTGATATTTTGAACCTTTACAGTTTTTTATTTAATTTTTCATGTAGCACCTCCTTCATGTTTTGTGATGTTATAGATGAATGAACTGTTGAATATTTATGCTGAAAATTGATATTTACCGACCTGAAATTATGTTGCTTTTATTCGTTTTCAATTTTAAACAAATAAATTATTTAAGTAAATTACAAGTAAGCATTAAAATTATAATTATTACATAATAAGGGACCAGTCCAGTACTCATTAAAAAACCCATTCTGGGCCCTGGTAAATAACGTGGGCTTCATTAGGTGGGGGCAATATGGGCCCTATGTCTGTAGCCCAGCTGTTGCCCCACATAAGCCCCACTCAGTTTCTATATCAAATTCATGTGGGCTAACCCAGGTGGGGCCATAGTGGAGCCCATGGTTGTCTAGTGGTCTACGAAATTTCCCGGTAGATTTTTTGGTACCACTCCGCCCCTGATTGTGCCTTAAACATTTTTCATAAAATATTGAACACACACAAAAAATCAATTAAGTGGAAGCTGCCACTGCTGGCTAGTGCTTAAACACTCAATTAACTACTGTGTCATTATGGCATAAAGAATCAAGTGAACAGCTGCACTATGTTAAGTCTAAATCAGTAAAAGTATCACAATGTATTACTAATACAGGAACGGAAAATTAGCATGTTACCTTTTACACAAAAAAATTATTCAATAAATAAATAAATATTCCACGAGTTTAACCCCCCCAATGGAAGACCCAAAGTTAAGCCCTTGCTTTAAATGCTCGTTTTTTGGGGTCGACAGCTTATAAAAGCTTATTTACAGATTAAACTTAAAAGCAGAATACCTAAAAGCTGCTGTGTAACAAGGTGTACATCTAACTACCTAAAAGCTGCTGTGTAACAAGGTGTACATCTAACAAGCCAAAAAATCCAGAAATAAGTTTTTATAAGCTGTCGACCTCAAAAACGAGCATTTAAAGACACAAAAGTGGATACAGGCAATTTTTTATAGTAGCCTACTTCTATTAGTAGAACTGAATCCACTAGGGGGAAACGTAGTCGGAGATCCACTTTTTTCTCCTTAAAGACTGGGTTTTACGGCTCGACAGCTTATAAAAACTTATTTTTGGGTTCTTTGGCTTGTACATATTATTTTGTTTTTTGAAATGACAAGGAGGCAGCCTCTCACAATACAAAGTCAAAGGAGACGGTTGGATTGTTTTCCCCCCGGTGGGCGTGGTTTTCAGGTTATGACACGCTGCGCTCTGTCTATGCCTTGATGTCTTCTTGCTTTGGAAAGCTGCCTTGAAGGCATCATTTTAGAGTTTTCGAACGCAGCCAGTGAATAGGGTGCGGTTTCGGACACAGCTCGGTCTGTTTTTTACCATCTCAAGGTCACAACAACAAGACAATTCGATTGGGATTGTTTGGTGTATCTGTGTTCTTCCAGTCATGTCGGGTAATAACCAATACAGTATATTTATTATAATGCAACGCCTTTCAACATGTGCAGAATAACAAAACAACAAAAAAGTGTGTATTTTCTGTTTTATTTTACAATCCGAAGACACGTCAGCTCAAATGTTTTTGTATTTTTTTTAAACAGTCGACTTCTGTTATAAAGTGGGTTTGGATCAATGGTTTGATGGTGTTTTGATGATGTGTTAAGATCCTGACTACGTTAAGCTAAAGTGCTCCTGCTAACATAGCGGTGTGTTTAAATAGGTTTTATGAATATTATATGGTAAGCATTGAAATGTTTTTTTTTTAAAGGCATTTGACAAAAAGTCAAAGAAGGGAGTTGAGACATTTAAACAAAGGGATTTAAAACACTTTGAATAGATCGTTGTCAGTAATTATAATACTTACAAAATCATCTTTTTTATTGCTTAAACAACACGAACAGTACAAAAGTGCAAGAGGTCTTACAAAAGAATTTTTTCCTTACAAAAGAATCATTTACTCAAGCACATTGTAATCCTCTTGTATGTAGGCTATTGTTCTTGGATTTGAAAAAAAGTTAAACAAAAAGGCTGGTTTTCATAGCGGGTTCTCCGAAAATTTCAGTAAAACTGAATATTATCAGCTTAAATTGAATTTAGTTCGACTTGATAGCAGAGGTGGACAATACTTAGTTACATTAGTTACATTTTCCAAGCATCTGTGTTTGTCTTGGGAACATTTCACTATATTCTAAAGCATATAGTGTATTCTTTAATATTGCATATTTAAATTTATTTAGTACCCAATTACATTTAAATTGTGTACTTTTAATTGAGTAAAAGTATGTTCATGTACTTAAATAGTAAATGTAAAACAAAAACTTGTTTTTATGAAATGTAAATAGAATAAAAATGATGATATGCTTTGGAATGTATGTTTTCCAAAGAAAAACACGGATAAAATACAAATACTTGAAAAAAATACGTTTAGAAAGTAAAACCACTGCTTGATAGTGACCCTAGCAACTTATCAACCCACCTGTGGTCTGTGGACGACGTTGGCATGAACGATCTATTTACTTCTCCTTTCTGCGTTTTTTGGCAGTCTTTAAAACGATAGCTCGGATTTTTCGTTAAATCTGTTAGTACAGTCTATCGCACAACAGCTTTTTCCAATTTAGACGTGTTTTCCCCGTGTTTTCGCTGATTTCACACTGTACACAAATGCTCCTTATCTGTCTTTTGCATCTCAGTGTGCGTAACCTCAGGCACTTTCGCCGAAGGTGATGTCACGTGCATACCCTATAGCAATTCCTGCACAACTGGAGGCTGCTGTTTCAGGACCCCAATTCTAGGAGCCTACTTTTTTTGTGACAGCGCCACTTACCGAACTGAAAGATATAATGGCTGCTGCAGTTTCAGGTCCGCAGTTCTGGGACCCTGGTGGTTTAGTTTGTAGTGTTTGTAAATTGTATCAATCTCAGTAGTATGTCTTTATGAATGTAATTTCTTTAAAATGCATCAGAGATTAATTACCAAGTGTGCTTTGAGTCACAATTTTACATTTAAACATGAATTTACACATAACATATAAATTAAAATGTATATCAATCTTTAAACAACTAAAAAAGTCTTAATTTCTTGAATTATGCTGTATATTAACCTTTGTAAGTTTAACTAATTAGCTCATTAGGTAAAATAAAAAGGGAATCGCCTTATGCAGCACTAAATTACAGTGAGATATTTTAAAGGTTGTAGAGAGGCAAGACAAGACTCAAGAATGATTCAAGAATGTATATGTAATTTTTGAATAAACAATGCTACAGCACCAAAAACACCCCCTTTTCCATCAGCTGCTGCATGGATAGAATGGCTGTAGGCTGAGAGAGAGAGAGAGAGAGAGAGAGAGAGAGAATTTTGAATTTTGAAAAAATACTTTATTACAATATCTCACATAAAACACCAACAAAAACACAAATTAACATTTACCCTTACAAAAACCAAAACCAAATTCTTACATTAACAGAAAAGAAAAATTTATATTTACATCAATAATGTAGCACAAAGCCCCATTCTGACACCATTTTGTCTCAAAAGTTAGAATATCATTTCTAGATGAATAAAAATGAAAATCAATAAGTATTCTGGATTTAATTGTAGCCAAGAACAAAGTAATGATATCTTGATCTACACCCAAGTCTATTGATCTACACCCAAGTCTAAGAGAGAGAGAGAGAGAGAGTTAAATAAGAAATTTTTTTTTAACATGTTCATCTGAAATATCTGATTTAACACAATTATGTACTGTTGGAGTTGAAGAGAGAGAGAGAGACACACAGTACTAACAAACTATCAAACGTCTTTGCAAAAACGACGGGCTACAGTGCAGCCAGAGTCAGCGCATTTTATACTTAACTAATAAAACAATGAGTATTAAAGCTCCACTGTGTAAGATCTACTCCCATCTAGCGGTGAAAGTCTATATGACAACCAACTGAATAATACTTTCTAGCCCCCCCCATTCGGAACGCGTTTTAACTCGTACGGTGGCCCGGCCGTGTCATGCCAAGGTTAACATGGCTTCCAGTAGCTACAAAGCAAAAGCAATGAGAAAAAAAATGAACAATTTGCAATGTCCTTTGCCTGTGATCCATCAAAGCACACAGATTTATGTTTAACATGAAAAAAGTCTGATTGTCATGATATGTCCGCTTAAAATCACATACAAATAGCAACCATGACGGGTTTAAATGGACACGAATTAATATTATGTCAAAGTACAATGCTTATGTTTTAAGTAAACGTTACATGTCCGTGTATATGTAAGAGCTTTCTCTCATATTGGTGAAAAAAGATCGCGCAACTTTCACACGCTTGTAAAATGAAACGAAATACGCGCAGATCAGACGCTTTTATCAGAGTATTATGTCAGACATTATGTCAGAGTACAATGCTTATGTTTTAAGTAAACGTTACATGTCCGTGTATATGTAAGAGCTTTCTCTCATATTGGTGAAAAAAGATCGCGCAACTTTCACACGCTTGTAAAATGAAACGAAAGACGCGCAGAGCAGACGCTTTTATCAATGAAAGGCTAAAAATAGCGCTGTCACCGTGTGTTTGTGCTAGAGGCCAGAAAAGATGAAAAACATTTATCTCAGTACCTCAGATTACATAAATGGGCGGAGAGACGGCGTGTGTCTGTTTGAACACATTAAACCACATGCATGTTTACACTAACAAGTGTTATGCATAATCATGCTAAAGTTAGCCAAGGAACTATAAAACTTCAAGTTTACAACATGGACTGTATAGATGTAAACGAATATGCTGAATTACCTCTGGAGAATATAGAAAGTGCAACTTCAGTGTCCCTTGAGCCCCCTCTTGGAAAACTAACTCCAATAGTGACTTTGGTCTTGATGTTTTTCCTGTCACGTTGTCGTTTAAAATCCCCGTTTCGCATCCTTGGCGATTTGTTTTAATGTCCTCGAGAATATGTCTTCAACAGGCTTTCAAATCAAAGCATTAGATCGCAGGTTCATCACGGTGTGCGGTTGTTGTAAAATCCGAAGGATTCAGCTACGCAACGCAGGTCACAGGCTGGATACTTCATCAAGCCTGGTTTATTTAAATCAACTGAGCAATTACATTCGCAAGTCATACGCATATTACATCAATTTACAATTAACTAAGAATAATTGTCAGCTTTATAATTGTTAATATTCTGAAATAAGACTGTCTTGATGACGTATACCGCCTACACATGCAACCTCCGAAGGCTTCAGCTATCGGACAGCATGAGTGTAGAGTGAAAGCGCGAAAGGCGGAGCTTGAATTTCAGGAATGTCCCTCGTCGGCGAATATATTTCAAAGATGGAGGCACAACATGGATTCAGCCAGAGAGCGCTTCGACGGTATGCATTTTAAATAGCAGATTCTACACTTACGAGAATACTTTCATTAGTGGGTGGGAAGTAATTACACATGAATGAGCACATACTTTTGAAAGAAAACATGGGTTTTTGTTAAGAATTAACTCAATAAAATACACAGTAGAGCTTTAAGGAGGTTTTCACACAAATATATTTTGCCAAAGGTAAATCATGCACACCTCACATCAAAATGCTCTTATTATCTTGTTAAGTGTTATTAATGTGCTGGCTAGATTAACTTAGTCATTTAAACTCAACAAGGATTTATGAAATCATGGCCACGGATGCAGCATGTGGTATTAATAATAAAACTAGCACACAAATTCTTTATTTGTGGGAATTTATTATTAATCCATAGTTAGCAGTTCTCGCTATGTAAACTTTGCATCGTTTAAACTTTATAAAATAAAACTTAATTAAATCGGTACTCACAGTCTGATTGCTGTCCATGTCATCCATCAGGGATTTTGGTTATCCAACTCGGTAGGTGGCGCTTTCACAAAAAAGTAGGTTCGAACACATTCAACCACATGTGCGTTTACACTACAAAAGCAATCCGATCGAAAGGGCCCAGCAAGCAATTTGGGCTAAAACCAGGCTAAATTTGGGCTGTCAGTGAAAATCTAATAGACGTCTACCATAGCCCAAGAATAGACGATACGTATACATTTAAAACAAATGAAAGCAAACACCTTGAACACCTGTTGACTTTGCCTACATGCTGCAATATCATACATCTTCAAGTTATTTTGGCAAAAATGGCATGTAACCAAATTCAAGGCTATTTAGGGTAGAAGTGGGTTACTCATAGCCGGTCTATATTGGGTCTATAGTTAGCCGTCATTTCAACGTCTTGGTTTTTGCTTGCTGGGGGGTTTCGACTACCTCTGAATGTGGTTGAAAGTGGTCAAAAGTCAAAACTTTTTGAACACCGTTTACACCTGGCATTAACGTCGTCCACTTGTGATCCGATCAATGAAAACGCATGTTAATGCCAAGTGTAAACAGCCTCTGACATCTCGCACAAAGAAGGGAAATATGTCACCTTAAGCCCGATTTATAGTCGTGCGTAAGCTCTACGTCGTAGGTTATCCGTAGCCTGTGCGTAGCTCTGCGTAGCAGCGACGGCGTAGGATCCGCGTCGGTTTTCATTTATACTTTTGTGTCAATGTGCAAACATGCACGCAGACCGCTGGTAGGTAGTATCCATGCGTGTAACCACAGTAGCAGCGCGGCCGTCACAGAAGAAGCAGCTTGGCAAGTTAACCCACAAACGAAGAAGAAACAGCAACTTGTTGTGTATGATTTGAGAAGACCAGCAATGTTGGAAGTAAATAAACAGCGACTTTTGTTGCAGTTTGAGATAAATCACTCCTCAACTTGGCCATTCTTTGTTTTCACTGTCACAAACGGAAATACCTATAAATCAGCATATTTTTGTCAGCATAACATTAGATTTTTTGCCACATACACATTCAGTTCTTGTGCGTGTATTATGGTTAAACAAATGTTTTGTAGAGATTTACTGCGTTTGTACCAGCTATTATGGCAACCCCTTACTGCTCAAATTATGTTGGTCTTTCTGGATTTCATAATAAACATTAAAAAGACAGTCAAAACGGCAGACTTGGATCCCTCACAATAGACTATTATTAGCTTTAGTGGCTCACCAGAAGTATTACACATAGGAGCTCACAGATGGTGGCACCCACATTTATGTCAAAAATAAGATGAACAGACAACTATATCAAATCTAAAAAGGTGTGAAGTGTTTCCCTGGACATTCTTACTAATTGTGGCGGTCTAAAACATAATAAGTAGAAACAATACATGCTTAAAGAATCAAAGAATGCATAGAAAATGTGAGTAAATAAATGTTAGCATTTCTGAGTTTTCTTTAAAAAATAAAAAAACTCATGACATGAGTTTTAAAGGTATCATCTTCAGGGCCAAAATGTATTTTGTAAAGTTATTAGAAATTTAACCAGTGTTTTCATTATCACAAAAAAATAATTCTGTCTTTGCAATAATCCTCCAAGTGTCTGCTTTCAAATAAAAAACAAATGTATGCTTAAAGGTATAGCGGAAGATTTTCGTTTTCCGGGTGGATCACCACTGTTATTGGTCATCCCAGATGTCAATCATTCTGATTATATGTTGACGTATAACCGTCGCACGTGCTCGCCTCTACGTTCGCTTTCTGCACATGCGCACTTTCACGTGTATCTGTGTTGTGCTATAGTTTCAACCATTCATTGAAGGTCGCGTTCTCACTGTGTTTTTTTCAAAATGTCTGAGGGTCGCAAGAGAAAAAGTGTCTACGAATTGTATGACAAGAAGAGAAAGGACTATAAATAAAGAAACAAGACCAGATGTTTATGGGAGACTATTTCACACTAAAAGGACAGGTTGGGCTTCCCACGCGAAGTTTCTACTGGAAAGGTACATTTTGTCATGCTATTTGGAGAAACCATTTAAAATCACTGCTAGTAAAAGTTGATGTTAGCTATGATTTGCGATGCTATCCCTGGCACAAGTCACGAACCGCACAGACACTATAAACATGCCGACAGAAACTTGTAAACAGAGCGAAGAGAAGAACTGAGCTCCTGCACGCTCTCTCTCTGTCTCGTGCACGCGTTTAACAGGCGTTCCCTCTCGGGAGCATTTTTTTTTAAATATCGAGGGGCGGTTCTTTTAAATAATTCAGGAAAATCTTCCGCTATACCTTTAAGTGCAAAGGCTTTAATGAACTGTACCTAGTTTAAGTTTGGGTATCACTTTTTGGGGGGGATTTTCAAAAGTCGGTTTGCTGGTTAACTGGTTAAAGTTCGCCTTGATGAGCTTTTTATTTGGTTATAAATGTTATCTTTTCTCTTTATTATGTCATCAGATCTAAAAGAAGTGGCAGCCCTAGGAAGACCTCTGTTTCCTGGTATGCTGTACGACTGCCGCAGAGATTCCTTCATTCCAGGTGCTGCACCTGCCTCAACAAACATCTTCATTACACTTTTTAAAATATGTTGATTGTGTAAAACTGCTAAAAAACCTGCATGTTTATTTTAATTGCCACTTCTTTATACACACAGTAGCTGTTAACGTCACTTTCTTTTTCAGGTGTTACTTTGTGGGATAAGACATCACTGAGGGAAGACTTGGACATCCGTCCACAGGCCAATACATATTCGAAGTTCAATAGCTCTGACTCTCTTTCTACTAAGTCCAGTCTTCTGGATGTAAGTGCTACCCTGAAGACAAGTTTCTTGGGGGGGCTGGTTAAGGTGGAAGGATCTGCCAAGTACCTGTGTGACACCACATCCTCAAATCAACAGGCCAGAGTGACAATGTATTACAGCGAAACCACAAGATATGAACACCTCACTATGAGCAATCTGGGCAAGATTACCTACCCTGAGGTGTTTGACCAGAAATCTGCAACTCATGTGATCGTGGCTGTGCTGTATGGAGCTCAGGCATTCATGGTGTTTGATCGGACATTTTCAGAACATGAAAACAAGCAGACGATTGAGAATGAACTGAATGTTGCTGTAAGTGAGATCCCTCAATTATCTGTTGGGGGGAAAACAGCCTTGGAAATGACCGATGCTCAAAAGAATATGGCTGAGAAGATCACCTTCACATTTCATGGTGACTTCCGCCTTGAGCAGAACCCCACCACATATGTGGAAGCCCTGGAATTGTACAAGAAACTCCCCACTCTGCTGAAAAAGGATCCACATAATGCAGTACCAATTAAAGTCTGGCTCCGTCCTCTTCAGAGTTTCAACGCATCAGCAGCAACGTTAGAGAGAGAAATCAGTACAAGTGTGGCTTTTTCAATTGAAGATATTATGGAGCGGATGAGGGAGGCAGAGAGGACATATAATGACCTGTCAGGAAACCCACTAGTAAATAGTTTCACAGACATTAAAGAGAGGCTACGGTCATTTCATGGCTCCTTTAGCATTTACAAGGAAATGCTACTGAAAGCGGTCGGCAGGGTCTTGCCTGCTATTCGAGGAGGAGAGATGGAGGAGAATTCTCTGGAAGGCATCCTGAAGATCCACATGAGCTCCCCATTTAATAATGACACGCTTTACAAGTGGTTAAATAATGCAAAGTCTGAACTTCAAATTTTGAGTTCTGTTACCAATTCACTGGAAGGGATTCCAGTTGTAGACTCAGCCAGTCTCAACAGCATCATTATTAATCCTAATTATCGTGGAGTGTTGTGCTATACCTTCACGTCTCTGAAGTATGAAGACCTGTATCTTTCAGCATTGAATGAGTTCCTAAATACTGACAAGTTTAAAGAGCCATATGAGGAAGAAAACAAGAATACCATGGAATTTGAGAAAAAGTGGTTTGAGGATAAGTGGTTTATCAATGAGGATATTATCGAAACAATACAATTTAACAACCATGTCTTCAAATCTCATTCAAAGCCGTTTCAGGCAAACAATTTCCATGTGATTATTTCTGCAATCTCAGATCCCGACCATCCAGGCACCTCCATCTATACGTATGTACATGGGAAACTGACAGAAAAAGAGCTGCAGAAACCATTCAGAATGATGCATGAAGCTTACAACAAGTGAAAGTAAACCAGGAAATTGATGGATCCTACCTTAGATCCTCACGTGCAGAATGTTTTTATTATTGTGTTTTTTAGTTTATGTTTAATCATTTATTTACATAATCATTTTATAATCATTAGTTATCCATATAATTGTTTACTTGATTATTTAACACAATTATTTTTATTAAGTGTATTATCCTGCATGAAAGTAAATTAATTTCAAAAGACATGATTCCTTCCCCCCCATCTTATACTCTACATATCTTCCAGATGTCCTTTTGGCCCCCTCAAGCGACCTACCATCTTACTTCCCAATATTCCAGACCAACCTTGTTTGAACATGGTGGCTATTCACCAACAATCCAGAATATACTATTCAGTGTATTATGGCATGTCAATGAATAAAACGGTTTGAAAACTTCATGAAGCTCACAGCAAATGTAGTATTTTTGGAAGCTTTAGTTTGGGGGTGGGATTGAAATCCACTTTTATGCACTGAAGAATCCCATATTGAGGGCTTCTTGGTATTACAGAGACACCAGCATGTTTGCTTCTTGGCAGGTGGCATTTTTATTGTTGCCTTTTCCTAATATTTCCTAAAAAATTCTTCATATGGTCAAATCCTGTACATAAATCTTATAATAATTCAATGATTTCTGTTTAGTTCCACCAAATATAAATTGTTATAGGAAATAAATAGCTTTTTTAAGATAATGCACAGTTTTTTGTCTCTAGAAATATCTGTTTTCATACCCATATTGTATGAGAACTACAACTTGCTTAATAAATTGGAACAACTTTTTCAAGGTTTCACTTTAACTAAGATCACCCTGCAAACTAATGAATAAACCTGTCTAAGATTGATACCTGTTAGCTAAGAAGATATGGGAAATAAAACAAAGCTAGTTCCCTTTCAGTCGGTCACTACGACGTCACGTCGTGACCGACGAATTGGGAACTCGCTTAGAGGACCAATCTGCTTCGAATACTACTAAAACGCCAATGAACTTGGCATTGAGATATTTGCATAATGCTGGCGCCGCCCCGCCAGGTGCGTATATAAGCAGCAGGTGCAAATAGGGAAATTAGCTTTTTATCGCTTCGAAAGCCGGCAGTATCTGCTACTGAGAAGCTACTCTACTCTGGTGGGATTCGATTGCTGAAGTTGGTTGGACTAGCAGTACCACAGCGGACGCTTCGCTTAATTCCACGACTCTACATCTTTTTTGTTTTGAGTTTAGTGTGTGCGTTGCCTTCCTGTGCGCTCATCAACTAAGCATCTGAGTGAATTTCCCTAAAAGAGTGATACGAGAGAGCTTTGTGCCTTGTTAAAGGCAGCCACTCTCTCGTATATCCGGACATCAGCGTCCTTTTCAGGATGGCTTTTCGTCCGTGCGATCTTGGGTGCGGCAAATACATGGGTCCGAAGGACGGTCACGAGCGTTGTCTTTCGTGTTTGGGCATCGAGCACGCAGAGGCAGCGTTCGCTGGGGGTAAATGTTCTCACTGCGAGATCATGTCCCTTGTGGATTTGCGCAGAAGGTTGTCTTTCCTCCGGGAAAAACGCAACCCTCGTCATGCGAGTGCTGAACGCCGCCACGGTGCGGCTGTGAAGCTCTCAAAGGACGACCTGCGCATCACTGTGCTGAGCCGAGCGGGGGATTCGTCCTCAGGCTCTCAGCCTCCTCATCCACAGCCGGTTGATGTGCCGATGGAGACTTCAGCGTCGTGTTCTACGATGTCTCTAGAATCCATCGTGCCGCCCTCCGGGTCCACCGACGCCGCAGCATCCGAGGGTGGGCCTCCTCCCCCTGACGTGGACCCCGACACCCTTCCTCCCTCTGGTCGGGTTGGGACGCCGGAGTTCGATCCAGAGATGGTGGCCGTGCTCGCTCGAGCGGCGGAGACCGTAGGGTTAGAGTGGGTTCCCCCCCCTCAGCCCGAACCGTCCCGCCTGGATGATTGGTTCTTTGGAGCTGCCCGGGTTTCACAACCCTCTCCACCGGTGCCTTTCTTCCCCGAGGTGCACGAGGAGCTGACTAGAACCTGGAAGTCGCCGTTTTCCATGAGATTACGGCCGTTTCAGCCCTCCCCCCTCACCTCCCTCACCAGCGGAGCCGCTAAGGGTTACATGGGGATCCCTCCTGTGGAGCGCGCGGTCGCGATGCAGCTGTGTCCGGCTAACGCTCCCTCTTGGAAGGACCGCCCAACCCTCCCCTCTCGTGCCTGCAGACAGTCCTCCGGTTTAACGGGCCCTGCCCACCAGGCATGTGGAGAGGCGGCTTCAGCCCTGCACGCTATGGCGTTGCTGCAGGTTCACCAAGCGAAGGCCTTGAGGGATCTGCACGAGGGAGGACACGACTCGCCTGTCCTTTCGGAGCTCCGGGCTGCCACTGATCTGGCTCTTCGCGCTACGAAGGTGACAGCGCAGGCAATTGGTCGTGCCATGTCCACGATGGTGGTCCAGGAACGCCACTTATGGCTATGTCTGGCAGACATGTCGGATGCGGAGAAGAACAAGTTCTTGGACGCTCCAGTGTCCCAGGCTGGCCTCTTCGGTGAGTCGGTGGAGTCTTTTGCCCAGCAGTTCTCCGCCGCCCAGAAGCAGACAGAGGCGATCGCTCAGATCATGCCCCGGCGCAAGCGACCTGCATCTCGCCCTCCAGCGCCGGCGGCCCCGTCTGCTCCTCGCCGAGGGCGCCCTGCGGCGGCTGCCTCCACCCCCCCCACTAGAACATCTTCCAGGCCACGGAGGGGGAACAGCCGTCGACAGCCCGCCCCGCCCGCCCCACCCGCTTCCCGTGGTAAACGGAAATCGAAGCGGCCCTGAGACGGGCGACCTGGATTTGGATGGGATCACTCTACGGGAGACGGTGATGGCATCGCTCCCTCCACCGGTAGAGGGCCGGGTGGAGAATCTTTGGTTTCGTTTTGTTTCTGTTCCGCCGGCTTCTCAGCCGGCACCCACAAAACCACAAAAAGAGTGCATTCCTATTCCTTCTCCAGGTCTCCAGAGGATCGAGAGAGATGTGAGCGGGCATTTACATGCTCTTCCTCCCTCTCCTCTATCGCCAGCGGGTGTTCTGAGGAGTTCCAGCTCTCCGCTGAGGAGACGGGACCACCAGCACCCTCCTCGGAGTCTGTGCTCTCCGCTGAGGAGACCAGACGACCGTCACCCTCAGCGGGCTCAGGTCAGTGTCACACACACACATACTGTAGATACTTATGCTGTCCCAGCAGACGTACCGGCAGTACCACCTGTCCCGCTCAGCCGCCCCACCGCGGGTACCCCGACAGTGCCGTTAATTCCCCTCGTACGGTCCCTGGGGGCGTGGCTTCAGCTTCCCAGCCCGTCTCGTTGGGTTTTACGCACTGTTCGCCTCGGTTACGAAATTCAATTCATCCGGCACACACCCAAATTCTCGGGCATTCATTTCACCACGGTGAAAGCGTCCGATGCACACGTACTGCGTGCAGAGGTCGAAGTCCTGCTGGCGAAGGACGCGATCGAGCCGGTCCCTCCAACCGAGATGAGGTCGGGCTTCTACAGCCCGTATTTTATAGTACCCAAAAAAGGCGGTGGGTTGCGACCGATCTTGGATTTGCGCGTTCTGAACAAATCTCTGCAGAAGAGGTCTTTCAGGATGATAACACCGAAGCAAATATTCAATTCAATTCGCCCCCAAGATTGGTTTGCGGCAATAGACCTGAAAGACGCGTACTTTCATGTGTCCATTATCCCTCGTCACAGACCGTTTCTCCGGTTTGCATTCGAGGGACGGGCATACCAGTACAAAGTTTTACCGTTCGGGCTATCCCTCTCTCCCCGTGTGTTCACGAAAGTAGTGGAGGCGGCGTTAAAACCCCTCAGAGAGAGCGGCGTTCGCATATTGGCTTACCTCGACGATTGGCTTATAATAGCGCATTCTCGACGGACGCTGTGCGAGCACAGAGATTTAACGCTTCGGCATCTCGCCCGTTTGGGTCTTCGGGTCAACTGGGAAAAGAGCAAACTCTACCCCACGCAGAGGATCTCTTTTCTCGGGATGGAACTGGACTCGATCGATTTATCGGCGCGTTTGACAGAAGAGCGCGTCCAGTCAATTCTGACTTGCCTCGGTTCATTCCGAGGGAAGAATGCGGTCCCGCTGAAACAATTTCAAAAGCTCCTGGGGCATATGGCAGCAGCAGCGGCCGTGACACCGCTCGGACTGCTCGATATGAGACCGCTTCAGCGTTGGCTTCACGATCGAGTCCCGAGGAGAGCGTGGCGCGCCGGCATCCATCGTGTAACCATTACACCTGCGTGTCGCCTAACATTCCCCCCGTGGTCGGACCCCGCGTTTCTCAGGTCCGGTGTGTCCATGAGACAGATCGCTCAGCATGCTGTTGTACACACAGATGCGTCCGACACGGGCTGGGGTGCCACGTACGACGAGCTTACAGCTTCAGGGGTGTGGACAGCACCCCAGTTGCATTGGCACATCAATTGCCGAGAGTTGTGGGCAGTATATCTGGGACTTGTACGCTTCGCTACGGAGCTGCGAGGGAAGGATGTACTAGTACGCACCGACAACACTGCGACCGTTGCGTATATCAACCGTCAAGGCGGTTTGCGCTCCCGTCACCTGTCGCATCTCGCTCGTCATCTCCTCCTTTGGAGTCAGAAGCATCTGAGGTCCCTTCGTGCCATTCACATTCCGGGCTCGCTCAATACAGCGGCGGACGCGCTTTCTCGAGCTGCGCGCCCCGGCGAATGGCGACTCCACCCCCAGACGGTCCAGCTAATTTGGAAGAAGTTCGGTCGTGCGCAGATAGACCTGTTTGCGTCGCCGGACGATACCCACTGTCGCCTGTTTTATTCACTAACCGAGGGCAGCCTCGGCGTGGACGCATTGGCACACAGCTGGCCTCGGGGGATGCGCAAATACGCATTCCCCCCAGTGAGCTTAATCGCGCAGACACTGTGCAAAGTCAGGCAGGACGAGGAGAGCCTTTTGCTGATCGCCCCATATTGGACGAGCAAGAATTGGTTTCCAGAGTTAATGCTCCTCGCGACAGCCCCTCCCTGGCGGATTCCCCTGAGGAAGGACCTTCTTTCTCAAGGAGGGGGCACATTATGGCACCCGCGCCCCGACCTGTGGGATCTCCATGTGTGGTCGTTGAGCGCGCGCAAGGTTTAAGTGATTTACCGCAAGCGGTATCTAACACAATCGACGCGGCACGAGCTCCGTCCACAAGACGGGCTTACGCGTTTAAATGGAACCTTTTCGTCACCTGGTGCTCTTCGCAACGCGAGGACCCCAGAGAATGCCCTATTAACATCGTGCTTTTATATCTTCAACATAGGTTAGACGGTAGGCTGTCACCCTCCACCATTAAAGTTGATATCGCTGCTATTTCTGCTCATCACTCACTTATCAACGGCAGAACAGTTGGCCAGCATGATTTGGTTATTAGATTTTTAAGAGGCGCTCGTAGGCTAAACCCCTCGCGCCCTCCTTCTATTCCTCCCTGGGACCTGTCCATGGTGCTGAAAGCCCTTCAGGCCCCCCCGTTCGAGCCTTTGCAGTCTGCGAGTCTGAAGCTTTTATCAATGAAAGCTCTGACCCTGCTAGCATTGGCCTCAGTGAAGAGAGTAGGGGATTTACATGCATTCTCTGTTGACGACTCGTGCCTTCAGTTTGGTCCTGCTGCCTCAAGCGTAACATTGAGGCCCAGACCAGGCTACGTGCCCAAAGTTCCCACCACTCCTTTCAGAGACCAGGTGGTGAGCTTGCAAGCGCTGCCTCCGGAGGACGCAGACCCAACCATGGCTTTGTTGTGCCCCGTACGCGCACTGCGACTCTACGTGGATCGCACGCAAAGCCTCAGGACCTCAGACCAGCTCTTTGTTTGTTATGGTGGCCAGCAGAAAGGGAAAGCTGTCACTAAGCAGAGGATGTCTCATTGGATAGTTGATACTATCGCCCTGGCTTATAATCTTCAGGGTATTTCCTGCCCCTTTAATTTGAGAGCGCACTCCACACGGAGCGTTGCCTCATCTTGGGCTCTAGCTCGTGGTTCCTCGCTAACAGACATCTGTAGAGCTGCTGGTTGGGCGACACCTAATACGTTCATTAGATTTTACAGTGTTCGTATCGAGCCTGTATCCTCTCGTGTTCTTTCCTCACCAGGGAGGGCACGGAGAGCAGACTCGCACGTCGGCTTGCAGCCTCTAACTGATGCTTCATAACTGTGTCAGTATGGAAGGCCTTCAGAGCAAAAATGCGTAATGGTTTGAATTGCTCTTCCTCCGCTGCCTTGGCAGCCTTTGTTGCGGAGCATTGGCTGTCAGCCTTTCACTAGCTGTATCCTCGCGAACCTACGTGTCTGGCTCGGGCTCCACATTGTGTCCCACCGGGTTCCTTTGTGAGTATTTTTCCGTGGGGTTAATCCTACCAGCCCACGTTTCCCTTAGCAGAGCACTGCTTTGCTTACACAGCCACGGCTGTCTTTATTCTTCAACTACGGTTGACTTTCGCCCACCATTAGCCCTTAAGACGGGCGGTGGCTTCCGCAGCGTTCCTATCCCGCTCAGGTAGGGCGCTTCCCAGTCGCTGGCACTTCTGTGGGGTTAAAGGAACATCTAGTGCCCGGTCTTCTGCCTTAAAACCTATCTCCTCCTCCTTAAGTGGAACCGGAGGGCTTTTACGCAGTCACTGGAAGAGGTCAGCCCCTAGTGGCGTTTTGGTAGGGATTCCCAATTCGTCGGTCACGACGTGACGTCGTAGTGACCGACTGAAAGGGAACGTCTCGGTTACGGATGTAACCCTCGTTCCCTGAAGGAGGGAACGGAGACGTCACGTCCCGTCGCCACAGGTGCTGCCACCTGCTGTTACGGCCGGTCACACTTTCCGGCTTTCTCAGCGAAAAAGAAGCTAATTTCCCTATTTGCACCTGCTGCTTATATACGCACCTGGCGGGGCGGCGCCAGCATTATGCAAATATCTCAATGCCAAGTTCATTGGCGTTTTAGTAGTATTCGAAGCAGATTGGTCCTCTAAGCGAGTTCCCAATTCGTCGGTCACGACGTGACGTCTCCGTTCCCTCCTTCAGGGAACGAGGGTTACATCCGTAACCGAGACGTTCTTTAAAACCTTAGTGTTTTTCTACTGAAATATTACTGATACAGTATGAAACATGCATAACAATTTGGAACACAGTGTAAAAAAGAGTAGATGGATGGGATTGATTAAATAGACAGATAAAAAAAACTAAATAGATAAAATACTGTAGATGCACATGTGTTTGCAGTTTCATGATGAATTTTTATGAGTTTTATCAATTTTTGCATCAGTGATTCTGTGATCGATCCTGTGGTCTGTTTAAGAATTCCTGCATGTTCTCATCCTGGCTTAGCAATCGTGCAACAGACTAAGCCAGGATGCGCTGATTAAACTAGGTCACACTGGGCCTTTTCTATTATCCTGGCTTTCTTAATTCTACTTTTGTGCAATACCCCCCTGCATCTAACAATACACTGCTAAAACTATGCATGGATTCATAACTCTTTCCTCGCCAGGTTTTTTTTTTTTAAGTTGCCAGTCAGCACCAGCATTTTTTATTACTTTCACAAATTCTTAATGCCTTCCAGAAAATGTTCTTCTTTAAATATATAAACATACAATGTGTCATAGGTGAGGAGCGGACCGCCCCTTTCGCGGGTCACGCGCCTCCTTGTGCTTCCACCCCGAAGAGGTCCCAAAACACCCCAATGACCAGACAGACGAGAAATAAAATTTAACAAGTTTTATTAAAGCTTTAAAAACTATTTTTAGGGGGATTTTAAATACTTAAAAAGACTTCATGTCTTTGGCCTCTCTCTCATGGCCACACACAGGGGAGGGGCATCTAGGTGCACGGGGCTTTTGGCTTTGGGCGTGCAGTTGAGTATGCAGGGTAAGTACACTGGGCTCTTGATTTTGGGCTTACAGGTGATTTGTGCAGGAAAAGTACACTGGGCTCTTGGCTTTGGGCTTACAGGTGAGTATGCAGGGAAAATACACTGGGCTCTTGGGTCAGACATTTCTTGCAGATTGTCCGTCACCGCCAGATGGGAGGAGGAATTTCAAGTCGCAGTCAGGGTATATATAAAGGTATCAGTCATCCACCAACACCAGCTCACTCCCCTTCATCCAGGGTTCTCCTCTTCGGCCTAGGGGGCGAGTGCTGACAACATTGACACGGCACCACACTTCAATCCTCTCAAGTGTACACACATCACACACTCACTGTGAATTAGGGTCACACCACCACGTTGGCTGGGAGTTGATCCTGAACAGAATGGAAAAAGGGCTGATGCGAAGGACGGCTAGATGGGACGTCCACCCTGCGACTAGTAATCCACACTTCTCTCTTCACTGTAGTTGCCTTCAGCTCACCCACTACTCCTTTCCACAGGTGGGGCCGCAACACACTGTGTCCGCTAGCAGGGAACACACTGGCACACAATATTAGCAGCAGGGGTACTCACAAGATAGCAAACTGTTCGTACTCACTGGTTTGTTGACACTCAATGCTTTCCTTTCTTCTCCAGTGCACACAGGGCAGTCAAAACATCCTCCTTCTTTCCTTCGGGTCCCTTTTTACCAGAGACTTCTCCGATGTACACAATCTTACAAGGCAAGCAGTGGATGTGAACACAATGTCACCACAAGAAACGTTTTAGATACTCATCTCTTTCTTTCTTTGGCCCAATCGTCCATGTGTATGCTGCCCAATTTGCAATATCCTCAACTACGTCTCTTCAAGCCCACTAATCGCTCTGTCTCGCCTCCAAATCTTGACCGGAATATCAGCCGCTGAAATGTTCGTTTTCTTCAGCCCCGACATCTTCTGACTCCTTCTTAGAAGGCTTTACACTCCGTCCGCCCTTGGCGTCGCTCGCGGCTGTGGCTTTCGGCGTCCTCCCTTTTTACTGTTTCGGAAACGGGGCTGCCCGAACACGACTCCCGAGACAACCTCCCTCATTGTTCTCCGGATGCCTTATTTATGTTCCTCCTCTTCATAGAATCGCCCAATCGCCACGTTCGTTTGTGCACCTGTTCGCTATAAAGCCCAAATTTGGTTGCCCTTAGTTACCAGAAGCAGCGAGGTGTTTCACGGACTCGTCCGGGCGGAACTATTCTTCGCCACTTTCGGTTCCGCTCTTAAGTCACTCCGTGACAAATGTATCAAATGAAAGAACAGAACTACCAAGGAGGATTAGGGCCAAGCTAAACCATCTAGATTAAAGTCATTAAAATGCGAGCATAAAGTCGTTATTTAACGAGAATAAAGTTGTAAAACCAAGGCTTTGAACTGGTTCACGAAACGAAAACGAAAACCAAAAACTTTTGATGTTTTGCAAGGAACCGAAACGAAGTCAGAAACTTTCAAAAAATATATGTTCCGGAACAGAAAGTTTATTTAAAATAATGGTAACCGGTTAATACCATTTTTTTTTTCGTTCTTTGACAAGATTTCTGTCTAATATGACTCGGTGAAGTTCACTTCCGGTCGTCGTTGACTCATTGGAGAAATGAGAAGCTGCCACCAGCAAGTAGTCTACTCAAGCCCAAGTCTCTAATGCTCAATCATAAGAGGTAAATATTGTAGGTGACCAAATATCTCAAGATTGTTTGTTTTTTAATACTAATTAGTGGTGTAATGGATCGCAGTTGATCCATGATCCGTACAGATCACGACCCACAGTTCGGCTTGCATACGATTCGCGGATTAATACGTAAATTTAAATAGGGTGAAAGTTGATCATTTGCACGTGTTTCAAAGGCTTGCAAATGTTAACACTTAAGTGATTTTAAACAATTTAACCGCTAAAAGGAGCTAAAGTGAGCAATTTTCTGTTCGCACAGATGCACATGCGGTTGAATAATAATAATAATAATAATAATAATGCATTTTATTTATAATGCGCTTTTCATATACCCAAAGCGCTACAACAACATAGCAAATACATCAGAATAAAAACAAGTACAAAGCAAATACAGAAATCAAATAAAACAACAATTGGCATAAAAAGTTAGACATTATAAGCAGTCTTAAAAAGATGTGTTTTAAGCGATTTCTTAAAATAACTTAAAGTGGGAGTGTTACGAACAAAGAGAGGAAGTGCATTCCACAGCCTTGGCGCGGCACATGAAAATGCTCTCTGACCCATAGTTTTTAATCTGCAAGAAGGTTGGTTAAGGTGGAGAGAGTCTGCAGAACGGAGAGAACGAGAAGGTGTGTAAATGCTGACTAAGTCAGCAATGTAAGAAGGGGCCAACCCTTGAACCGCTTTATAAGTCAAAACTAATGTTTTGTAATCAATGCGATACTGCACCGGAAGCCAATGCAAATTGTATAGAACACCTTGAATGTGCTGGTATGATGCTGTACGTGTTAAAACTCGTGCTGCTGAGTTCTGAACATACTGAAGACGTTTGACAGATTTTGCAGGTAGTCCAGAATAAAGGGAATTACAGTAGTCAATTCTAGAGGTGATAAATGAATGAATAACCCTTTCAGCATCAGCATCAGAAAGGAAAGACCTAATTCTACTGATGTTCTTAAGATGATAAAATGCCGTTTTAACAACACTCTTTATGTGTGCCTCTAAGGTCAGGTTAGCGTCAAATATCACACCAAGGTTACGTACTTGCGAGGATGGAACAGAGGGGGTATTATCAATTTTCAAATTAAAATTCTGACATTTTTGAATGGTAGCCGGTGTGCCAATAAAAAGGATCTCGGTCTTAGAGCTGTTGAGTCTTAAAAAGTTCTGACGCATCCAAAATTTTATTTCTTGTAAACAGGCTGTAAGGACATTAGAGGTAACTGCAGCATCAGATTTTGTACTGATGTAAATCTGGGTGTCGTCAGCATAAAAGTGGTAGCCTAAGCCATATTTCTTAATAATTTGCCCTAATGGTAACATATAGATGCTAAAGAGCGTGGGACCCAGTACCGACCCCTGAGGTACACCGTGTCGAACCTGAGTAATATCAGATTTGTTATTTCCCAGGATAACAAACTGAGATCTATGTGTGAGGTAAGAAGTTAGCCACTTTAAAACAGTGCCCGAGATGCCTGTCCAGGTTTTTAATCTGTCAAGTAGTATGTCATGGCATACTGTATCAAACGCTGCACTCAGGTCCAATAGAACCAAGATAGTTACAGCACCAGAATCAGCAGAGATTAAAAGATCATTCATTACTCGAACTAAGGCAGTTTCAGTACTATGTCCTATACGGAAACCAGATTGAAAAGGTTCTAAGAGATTATACTGGAGCAGGTGGGAATGTAGTTGTGACATAACAACCCTTTCCAAAACCTTAGCCAAAAACGGAAGATTCGATATAGGCCTGTAGTTGGTTAAATCAAGTGTATCACCTCCAGGCTTTTTAGGGACTGGTGTGATAGCTGCGACTTTAAGTTCTGGCGGAACAATCCCAGTTGTGAGAGAAGTGTTCACTATATTGACTATAAGGGGTCTGATTGTCAGCAGACATCCCTTAAGAACAGTGGTTGGTACAGGGTCGAGGATACAAGTAGCAGAATTCATTGTCATTATTACTTTTGAGATGGAGTCTTCAGTTACAGTAATGAACTCAGAAAGAAATACAGAGGAGGAAGCAGGTGGTAAAACCTCAGTTAGCATAGCCAAAGGGGCAGAGTCAATAGATTTATAAATATCCTCAATCTTTTCCACAAAAAAATTCATGAACCTATTACACTGTTGCACAGATGGACATATGGAGGGCTTATTTGGTATAATGATGTGATTAATAGTCTTAAAGAGCTTGTTTGAGTTACCATCACAATTACTGATAATGTTTGAGTAATATTCAACTCTTGCCACCTTGAGTGCCTCACTATAGTGAGAGAAGTGCTCATCAAACATTTGCTTGTGGACAGTTAATCCTGACTTCTTAAATTGTCGTTCTAGTTGTCTGTTTTTTCCTTTAAGTAATCTCAGTTCACTAGTGTACCAAGGTGATGTTTTTGAAAATGAGACAACACGTTCTTTCCTAGGAGCCAGAACCTCCAAGGTAGATGATAGGACAGAATTATAATCTTCCACAGTTTTTAAATCATGATGTTCTGAAATTAAACTTGCAAAATGATCACAGTTGATATTCTTAACATTTCTAAAACTAATTACTCTCCTTTGAGAGACTAGTTTTGAGGAAGGGAGAGGTAGGTTAAAGGAAAGAAGCTTATGGTCACTGATAGGTAATTCGTGGCTCTCAAGCTGGTTAATGTCCACATCAACTGAACACACTAAATCAAGTGTATGGCCTTTATTATGGGTGGGAAAGTTAACATGCTGAGTAATGTTAAAACAATCCAACGTGTCCATAAACTGAACTGTGTTTAAACATGTTTTATTATCCACATGAATGTTAATATCACCTAGAACAGGGGTTCTCAAACTCCGGACTCCGGTCCGGATCCGGACCCGACGGCAACTTGATCCGGACCCGCGTCCACTTCATATTAGAAGTGCATTAATTTCTATCTGATTGATTAAATGTGTGCATTTGCTATTTTACAAATGCATATTAAACTTGTAAACCATTCGTTTAGTTTTTTTTTTCTTTTTAGATTTAAGAGTATTCCTGGTCCGAAAATAAAACGAGTTATTTTAAAATTTCCTGTGTGACGCTGTAGCAATCACACCCAGATATTATGCACAGCTACTTCATGTACTACGGCTTTTGATCAGTAAGTCCTTATCAATCTGAAATCACTATTGGTTTGAGTCGTTTAAAACATGCATTTAAAAAAGCAACACTTGTCAAACATAATCTTATATATATTCTTTATTATCATGAAAATACCTGAAAAGGTTTGAAGAACAGCAATATAAATATATCCTTAAGACATTTCCTGGAGCTGCGTGTGTCTAGTTCTTCGTCTGCAGCACATATTAAGTTTCTGCCCAAGAGCGCCCCCTGGCTTTTGGATGTAGCGGCAGTTCACCGTAATTCATTGAGAAGCATAACAAGAATCATAAGCCAATTTATAGGTGCACCCCTAATTTTGGTCAGTGTCTCTGCCTACCAACCACTTTTTTTGCCATGGTTTATGCATCTGATGGAGAACAAACTGTGAGATTTCTCTAATTAGGTTGCTCTGTATTTTGCACCTGGTTACTTTTGGCATATTTCTTGTGTTTATTTAAAAATTTAAATGCAAAATACACTTATGTTTTTCCCAAACTATGTGTGTTGATTTGTTATATACACAAATGATTTACATAAAGTTTTTCCGGACCTATGAAAATTATGGGAATTCAGATTTGGACCTTTGAATGTAAACTTTGAGAACCCCTGACCTAGAAGAACCATAGCTGGACAAATAGAACTGGCCAGGGAAAAAAGTTCTGTAAGTTCCTTGTTAAACAGAGGATTAGGTTTAGGTGGGCGGTAAATGGACAGGATAAGAACTTGAACAGCAGCATTAACTTTAAAAGCAATGCACTCAAAAGATGACATGGTAGGGATGGTAATTTCAGAGACTGATATATCAGATTTAAAAATGACAGCAAGACCACCACCATTCCCAGTCAACCGAGGTCTGTCAATATACATATAGTTTGGTGGAGTTGTCAAATTAAGATTTACAAAGTCATTTTGTTGATGCCAGGTTTCACAGAGACATAAAATGTCGAGCTTTCGATACACTATAATGTCCTGTAGTATTGCCGTCTTATTGTTCAGTGAACGGACATTAAAGTGTGCAAAGTTTATAGAGTCACGTTGTAATCTAACAGAACAAGTTCTAGTTATTGGTGGATAACGTAGATTTGCAGGGCGAATACTATGATGACTATCCACACGCGTCGCAGGATGCTGAAAGCGGGTAGAGAGAATGTTAATTCCAGATGCTGTTGTGAGAAATTTATGACGTAAACCTCGTGACAGTATTTCGATCGCTGCAGAAGATGCATCACGCACAAATTTCTTTGAACACAACTTGCAGGCGGCAAACAGTGGCGAAGTGAGATCAGTTCAGAGAGAGAGTACCTTATCAGTCACAACGGTGCACTGCACACCGGCAAGCCCCGACCACGCTACACAGTGCTCTAGAGTGCTGCATGTCGCCGATTCAACCATCACAGAATACACACATCAGGTGTGCAAAGTTAAGACTGTGACAGTACAGTGAACACATAAAACAATAAAATCCAATGTTAAAATATAGATTAATAAAACAGTTCCGGAGAAGAAGCGGCAGCCAAAACGCGCCAGCGTCCTCCTCAACCGAAAACCGGAATGTGTCCGGTCCAACTCCAATTAAACGTGATTATCCCTATGCCCTTCAAAGATCAGAACTCTTGATGTATAAACTTGAGAGAGAGTTGTGCTACTGTGTCTCATACTGTAGTCCATTAAAATACATTTGTTGAATAAAGCACTGAAAAACAACGTAATTTTCACTTTATGTGGAGCGACTGTTTATGCTGCATCTTCTTCTCGAAGCGCTGTTTGGAATTCCTTCTCCATCTGTGTATGTGTGCGTGTTTAAGTGCATTTTTAAAAATGTAGGCATGCAGGAATTACAGTTATGCCACTAACATAATGTAGCCCTTTTAATGTTTGATGACAAGATAGAGACTAAAGGAAAATTATGTAGACTAATAATTTAAGTTTAATGTCCTAATGATCAGCCTAATTATTTGTATGTCCCACGGCTGACGTGGAACGTTATTAACCGGTTCAGGAACTTTTTTTTTGTTGTTCTGACCGGTTCAGGAACATCAATTTTAGGGTTGAACCGAAAACTGGAAATGTTAAAATACTGTTTCTGTTCGGAACGAACCAATTGAGAAAAAGCCCTGCAATGAACAGAATATCGTGATGAATAATGGGTTTTGTTAATTGGGTAGGGTAAAGTATAGGCTACGCACATGGAGGCACACCTAAATGAAAGTGCACAGGTGATGGGGGATATTAATCGGCCGAGGAAGGAATGGAAAGAATGCGGCTTTGTGAACTAACAATTGAGATAAATGCAACAGGCCACGTTTCACATTAGGGGTGTTCTCATGAAGGCAACAATATAAAAGCTTTACGTTAAGTGCCGACCCTTATAAAACCCTAAAAGACAACATTGAATGTGGCTTAATGCATCTTCACAATAATATTAAAACACCATATTCAGCAAACATTTTATTACTAAAAACATTCTGTTGTACAGCCAAGCAGAAGATCCCAGAATAACAACACAAGCCGCTAAAGGGCACGTTCGTTTCCTTTAATGAAAACTAACACATTCTGGGCTTTTCTGCTTGAACGTACATGCTTATTAATAATACATTACAGTGTGTAGTGAATTTAGTGTATTTATATCAGTGTATATAATACAGTAGACAATGTAAACATTAAGCCTAAACTGAATATTTAATTCTCTAAATTTTACGCCTTTATTCTTGTTAAATTACGACTTTATTCTCTTTAAATAATTACTTTATTTTTGTTAAATAATGACTTTATTCTCAAAATTATATTTATTTTGAATTTTTTCTTGTTAAATAATGACTTTATTTTCGTTAAATAATGACTTTTTTCTTGTTAAATAACGACTTTATTCTCATTAAATAACGACTTTATTCTTGTTAAATAACCACTTTATTCTCAAAGTTATATTTATTCTGACTTTTTTCTCGTTAAATAATGACTTTATTCTCGCATTTTAATGACTTTAATCTCAAGATGGTTTTATTTTTTTTTTTGCTCGGCCCTAATCCTCCTTGGTACTGACACCCTGCTTAAAAAAAACCTACCTTCATTTGTTTTCTTTTATCACCTCTCATATATGGGTAGGTTTCTTAAAAAATACAAAATGTTGAGCAAAAATCTGAGATAATTGCATTTTTGTGAAGTTTTTTTTATAGAGATCAGATTCAGAGCGATGATCAAACCACAGAGTTTGAACTGTTTGCCCTAAGGGAATACTTTCTGGTTTTACAAGGTGAATAAGAGCGTCACCTGGTGGATAATAGTGAAAAATACGGATTGCCGGAAAACTTGTCATAGGCAGGGAAGCGTTTTCTCTTAATTTACTAGTTAACTCATCAATATCAGGGAAATAGTTAAGTGATTTATACTATATAGCATTGTTTCCCAATCCTGGTCCTCTAGTACCCCCTTCCAGAAAGTTTTGGATGTCTCCTCATTTAAAACACCTGATTCAACTAATCAGTCTCCTTCCAGAATGGTCAACATGTCTCCCTAACAAGCTGTTGAGTAAAATCAGGTGTGTTAGATAAGGAGACATCTATAACTTTTTGGAATGGGGTACTCGAGGACCAGGATTGGGAAACACTGCTCTAGAGAATAAATAAATATTTCCACAAGTGGTTAAACTAAAATTTCCTAAAACTCTGCATAAAATGCACTACTCAGTCCATCAGGACGGGGGGCTTTTCCAGCCTGTAGTCCCTAGATAGCTGTTAGTACCTCATCCTTTGAAATAGAAGGTAATTTAATTTTAGAGAAAAAAAACATCCATCAGATTTATGGAACTACATGGGGACTTTATACAGAGTTTAAAAAAAAACAAACAAATGCATCTTAACTTTCCATTCAACCAGCGCAGCAGCATCTTCCACCGCGTAAATTTGGTTCTCAGTTCCTTCTACTGATACAACAGTTGTGACAGTGGACTTAACTTTTCATTGATTGAATTCAAAAAGTTGTCCATAATCTCTGTTATAACTTGACACAGGGCCAGAAATTTTCACGTTAGCATCTGTGCTAACAGCAGCACTATCCTCACCTTGACGGCTATGCACCTGTTCTGATTTGCTTAATGTTTTTGGTGCACCTGTGAGGCATGTTTTTCGGCTGTTTCAAAAAATAGGAGTCTAGACTCATAGTAAACTGTACAGCAAACACAGCATAAAATAATAGACTACTCCATTAAAAATATTAACAATAATCAGCACAGCCCGATTAACATGACCGTTATCTAAGCCGCCATCTTGGATCCCCCCATTATGGTTGTATTAAGGAGTTTTACCTGTTAATTCATAATGTTTATAAGTGGAACTGAAGGTTGGACTAAACATGAAACGCACATGATCGTTGTCATCAGTGAGGCAACCCAAATCATGAAGACCTGTGTCGTCATATGAACCCCGTGCAGCCGCTTGGGAAAAGATGCGCCGGCGGGTATTGCTCTCACAGTACTTTAATGCCATATGTCACAGCCACATGCCATTAGCGCGAACTCAAGTCAACAAAATTTAAACCGGCATGTACTGCTTTAAGCCAGCCGCAGATCGGTCTGCGTAGCGCTGCATGAAGTCGAAGACACCTATTAGCTCTGTCCTTCACTGTTGTGGCTAAAAGGGATACAACAGGCAAAATCTTGTGGAATTTTGCCAGATGACCACTGTTTTATCCTTATCCTACTCCCAAACCTAACCTTAGCCAACATTTCACAGGAATTAGGCCATAGCAGTATTCAATATAGCCAGAACCACTGTTTTCATCCTAACCCTTCTCCTCAAACCTAACCCTAAACCCAACATCTCACAAGATTTAAGTGTTAGCTGTATCCCATCTACTTTAGCAAAAAACATCATTCACCCCAGTTTCTTGTTAACCTCATTTCCATGGTCTATTTAAGCCCAATCATTTCTCGCATGTTCTGAAACTTAGCTTACTTTTAATCAGAATTTGGTTAACTTGAGTAATAGATCAATTGAAAATAGTGGGCAGCCGGATTTCGTAATACTTACAGTGGTCATCACAGACTGGTGTAGTACCGGTCCATCCACCCCACTCGGTGCAGTTTCGCTGAACAGATCCAAACAAATCAAACCCTTCATGACACGAAAAAGTTTGCTGCTCTCCAACTTTGAACCACTGTCTCCTGGGCCAGATCTGTCCATTATCAAGCTGAAGCTGTGCAGGGCAAAGGACCTCTGAGAGTGGAACAGAACCATAGCTGCTTATAATATGAAAGTCATTTCTTATCATTATTTTTTAATTTGGTGCTTTTCCACCATCGGGCTGAACGGTTCTTGATCTTTTCTTGGAAGTGCAAAATGAGCCGTTCCTCGAAGTGTTCAGAACCTTTCGGCCCAATAATGAAAAGCGAGTGAAATTTGAGACCGTACCTTTGCACACAGCGTTGACTACTCTCTTTCCATCTGGGATTCTCAGTACCGACCACTGCCCATCTTTCCCGCAGACTCTTTGTGCTGTTGGAAAAGGGTATTCTCCTGCCTTGCAGTGATAAGTTAAAATGCTTCCCTCTACTCCCGCGTTGGAGTAAGATGTGTTACCTCCTTTAATGGACTCATCCAAAGAGCAGTTCCTCTGTGGTTCCTCGTAATCTCCATAATCATTGCTCTCTAAAACACACAAGGACTTTTGATTCATAGTCATTGCAATTCAAGGGCACATGAACATATTTTCAATTGCAGCACAATGCTTGATGCAAAGTGAGAAACGATTGTTTTGCTGAAAGACAATATATTTATAATTTTATACATGCATCTAAAAAAAGGGCCAGTGATAACTACATTTTAAACCGCGGAAATGAGACTGTCTCCAGTTTTATAGAGAAAATTCTCTGCAGTAGGGCTGGGCAAAAATATAGATTTTTTTGATTCATCTTTTTTTTCTGTGGTTGATTCAGAATCGATTCTCACAGGCCACAAATCGATTTTTTTCCCATTTTATGTCCGCAAACATTGAACGTAAGATTAACGTTAATCTAATAACTAGTCTTCTCCACTAGATGTCACTCTTTTTTTGCCTTGCGCGATGTTACCAAGGAGCGAGAGGCGAGCCTGTCATTCATTCATTTAGTCTATATTCTAATATATTCTAATATAATTTCTATATAATCCATATTCATTGAGTTGAATTGAGAATAAAGTATAAAAATCGAGTCGAGAATAGAAATTGAATCGATAGCTTGCGAATCGAAATCGAATCAATCTGGAACATCTGAATCGATACCCCGCCCTACTCTGCAATGGTGTTGAATGATGAATTTGCAAATAGCTTGTCTTAAAGCATATTAAAAACACCACATAGAGACATAAAAAACAATAAAAACTTTCCTACAGGCTTCCTTTCAATTACTCTTTTAAATCACATGGATGGAGTTGTGCTATCTTTTTAGTTTTTCTTTAGTTTATCTTTTTCTAATTTGGAGAACTGCTACAAGATTCTACATCAATATATTAACATTAAACATGCTTAGTCGGATAAAAATAATTTTCAAATTAAAGATTTCTTCTTTAATGAATAAAACTAAGCAAAATTTCTTGGATATATGCATATAAATATTTGAATATAGCTAGCCATTAGTAGTATTTAAAGGGGTCATATTATGACATTTTTAAAGATGTAAAATAAATCTTTGGTGTCCCCAGAGTGTGTATGTGATGTTTCAGCTCGAAATACCACACATATAATTTATTATAGCATGTTAAAATTCCCATTTTGTAGGTGTAAGCAAAAGATTTGGGTGTGATGAAATGCAAACACTGATCACCATAATGGTGGTTTGTTGAAATTGAAACTCATTTGTGCTGTCAACAACTTTTTTTCTCTTTTATCTCTGCACTTAATGGCAGTGCCGTGGTTGGATAGTGCAATATAAAGGGGTGGTATTATTGTAATAAGACTCCCTACCTACGTCACAAAATTTTTTCACATGCTTTCAGAGAATGGTTTACCAAAACTAAGTTACTGGGTTGTTCTTTGTCACATTTTCTAGGTTGATAGAAGCACTGGGGACTCAGTTATAGAAAGTCAGATTTTCACGCTATGACCCCTTTAAATACATTTTCCTACTATATTCCACTGTATGTCTATCTCTTCATCCATCTTATTTGTTACAATTAAGGTTTACCTTCACATTTGATCCTGGAACCCTTAGGCTCCCATTCTCCATTCGAGTTGCAGGTTTTTTGACTGATTGGATAAGGTTCAAACCCATCACTGCAATGATAAATGAGCAGACTCCCCACAACACCACTATTGGAATACTCTACTGTGCCACCAATGATGGATTCTGAAGTGGGACAGTTTTTGACACTGTCTTCATAGTCATAATAATTTTCTGATTGCACTGAAACAAATAAAAAAGCATGTTAGGGAAATACAACAAAATATAAAGCAATATTTGGCCATTTGAAATTTGGCATTTAAGACAAAACTTTTTAATGTGCTACAAGAACACATCTATTACTCATTTAAGCAGGCTCATGTAAACCCATTGCTAAAATAAAATAAAAAACAATTAATGCTTAATTTCAGACCAGTCTCACTCCTACAGTTCCTTTTAAAGCCTCTAGAATGGTTCATTGGAATCTGCTGATCTCTAACAGATCAACCTAGTTAGTTAGTTAGTTTAGTTAGTTAGTTTAAATTTTATTGTCCACCACTGAAAATGTTTCTTTCGCCTTTCATAAAACACAATGAGACACATAATGTAAAAAACAAAGAATTATACACGTCAATAAAAAAAAGTTATTTCTATATCGGCAACATCCCAGGTAAAAAGTAGTATATTTTAGTGTATTAGAAATATGATTGAAGTACATGAAGGATAAAACAAATATGCTTCTACTTATTGTGCTTTATTTAAAGAGTATTTAATATGTACTTTTTAAAGTAAACTTTTAGTGTATGCACAAAATGTATTTAAACACAACTATAATTTGCGCTGCAATGCCTTTTTAAGTGTATTTCCATTAGAATGGTGATACATTGCAATTGTAATGTAAGTGTGCTTAATTGCTCATGAATCTTGATTTTCAGTAGTGTATTTTAGTGCACTTGAAGGCTTAGTCCACACAGACACAGGTCTTTTTATAACCGTGACTGTTTTTACGCGTTTCGGCCACAGGGCGCCGAAACCCAACATTTTGGAAAACCCCTGCCAGGGTGAGGATTTTAAGAAACGCCGGTTGCAGTGTTGTCGTGTAGACAGTAAAACCGGGGGGTTTTGCCTTGCGATGTCACTTTTGATTGGCCCAAGTGGCTTTACGATTTGGGTTATATCGCCGCCTGCGGGTGTGGCATGCTCTTGACAGCGCTTGATAGCATGTTTTTGCTTTTTCATGAGGATGGAGATTTCTTTTAAACCAAGCATGTGTGGATGGGATTTTTTTGGAGGAAAAACTCCGGTTATATACTGTGTGGACGAAGTTTAAAAAAAGTTGTTCCATTTTAGTATACTACAGTATTTACACTTGAAGTGTAGTCAAATATATGTTAAGTTGAAGTTAATACATAATTGAATACACTTAACTATACTTGGATTTGACGAAAATAGTACAAAGTGTAGAAAATATACTTAGTACACTTTTTTAAAGTATATTTTTAATAGAAAAAAATGCAAAATCTGCCTTATATGCATGCACACAATTTAAGGATGAAATCTACACAAAGTTTTATAAATGAGGTCCCAGGTCAGATGTTAGGCTTTAACTTGTCATCCTGGCACAAGTGGAAGAAACACTCATATTGAGCGTGTCAACAAAAGATCAGCGATGTACTGCATTTGTCGTCATCGTCTTCTGGCACAGAGGTCCAGCTTTCTAAATAATTCATCATAATTCACTGATTGAAATCAAACTTTTAAGCTCCTAATCTCATCAGGGTCATATAGAATATGAAAAAACAAAATATATGAGGCCAAACGATTGATTCACATTTACATTTATGCATTTGGCAGGAAATAAATCTGATATGAATTGGATACATGCATTTGCGTCTGCAATGTAAGCGGACTAATCGGATATTCTCATATTAAGACATGTCATATGTAATTGAAAATGCGACATTGGCAAATGATGTCATCTCAGGAAGAGACCACCCGCAATCACATGACTCTTCTTGGTGGACGACTGCACCGCTTAGTGGAGTTATGCTGAAGTTTCATGTCTTGTTACAGAAATAAAGCGCTATAAGCTTTTACTTTGTGCTTTAAGCTGTTCTGGGTTTAATATGTCTACCTTGAATTGTTTCGCCAAGTTTTTTTGTGTAAAGGCTGATTTTGGATTCCAGTCACTTTTAAAAGATGATGTAAGCAGTTTGTCAAATAAAAAACAGATATAGTCAACAAATCAGAATTTGGCTTCAAGATCTGCAGTGTAAATACAGCCATGGTTGAAAAGTTTAGGCTGCTCCAAAATATTATTTGTCGAAACTATTCATCATTTCTACTTTGTTCTCAGTTTCTACAAGCGTTAAGAATTACATTTCTTAATTTGAAGCCTAAGGCAAAGAGCCGAAAGCAATGTTGTACCCTAGAATTTCGATAAACAAATGCTATAGCGGTAAACTAATCTGTAAATCATTTATTATACTATTAAGCAGAATATAACTAATAAAAAATATATTTTATTACAAATTGTCTGCTCCTGTTACATGAATACATTTGAAAGAATGCCTTTGTTCATTTTAGTCAGGTTAGTAAATGGTTATTTACTGTAGGCTATATTTGAAGCGCTTACCTTTACATATGAAGACCATTAAAGAAAAAGCGACAAAACTAAAAGTGGTGTGCCACATAGTTAAACTCATTTATACTGGTCAAGCTTTACTTTCAGATATGGAGTAAACTAGCAACGTGAACCTTTGTAACGTGTGCGTATTTGATGAATGATTAAACATTAACATTTTTAAATACAGTTACGGCAAATTGTGAAATACTTTACCGTAATCAATTTCAAGTCTTAAAGGTGAAGTGTGTCATTTCAACAAACCCCAAAAACCCACGCGAAAATGGTAAGAAAATAGGAAAAACAAATGAGAACCAATACGTGATACTGACACGGTAAAGAAAGTCGTGGTACGGACACGGAAAAATGCGGAGATCCGTGACAATGATATGGATAAATGAGCAAAATATTCTGTGACTATAACACGGTAATTCGTGATGTTAGGTTGGTCAATTCTATGGCACTAAACTGATTTTTAAGACATTTTTGAACGTGTTTACCCAATGCTGCCCCCATATGCTATTGTTAAGCATTATAGGATAGTATATATCCCTTCCAGTCACCACTTTCTTTATTTGTGATAGCTTTTCTAAGAGATTGAAAGGGATATTTTTTAAATAAGTGTGCATGCTGCCTTTGATCTTTTTGACTTAGGACAGTAACTCTACTAATGTAGACGGCAACAGCCTATCTAGACAGTAGTCAGCTACAATCTTCACTTATTATGGTTGATATTTGAGTTCAGATAATTTATTTTTAAGCTCAAAGAAAAAATACACACATCACCTTTTGTATATCTGAGTGTATTAAAGTGTATTAAGCGTGTGACTATGCGGGTGGATAAGTGTAGAAAAGCAGATTATTACATAGCTCAACCCTCTCAGCTGACTTGGCTTTGGAGATTTTTAGGAGGAAAATTCTTTGTTTTGAAGTTTAGAACAGCAGGCACAACAGGAGAAGCAGGACCATCCTATAACATACAATATTACTAAGAGACATGTTAATACGCTTATTTATTTTTTGTTTTTACTTTTCATCAAAAAGGTAATGGACATTTCCACTGAGAGTCAAGATGCATATCATGTAAATACTATTTTACTCTAAATTATTTTTTTCACTTTAAGAGGACCTGACCAAATATCTAATTATCTCTTAATATTCATAGACTGTTTTCTGTAACCCAGTTTTTGAGCCTGAAGATGAATGTGAGGAAACCAAAGGAAATTTCAGAATTGACATACATCATGAACCCACTAAACATTTAACTACAGGTAGGTGTACAAATACTATATATACCCAGACCCCCTAATGAATGCATTTTTAATAGATTTATATGGATTTAAAAGATATTTAATTTAGATTTAAAGCAGTAGATGATAATCAAGTCGAGAAGATGTTTGACCTAAAGTTTAGAGATTTAGACTTACAGGCAGAAAATACATTTATGCCAAACAGGTTACATATAATCATAAATAAGTCACTTTAGAGCATTTTAGTTTTAAAATCTTGTATTTTATTCTTAGGCCAAACTGTGGTTAGTGGCTTTGTGGTGAGTTTAAAAGAACAGTTGGGTGGGCGTGGAATGATAATCCTGTCAACAGGTGTATTTTCGATTGTGGCCGTCCTTTGCATCATACTTCTCATTTTCAAACGTAAGCAAAACTCTCAATTTACTTTATCTTACCTTATCTTACTTTATCTTACGTTGTGCTACATTTATATCTGGCGGCTGTGTTTTTTTTAAATAAAAATGCTTCAATTGTTATACACTGATGCTTTCATCGTCATGTAGGAAAAATGTCTGATATTGAGGTTAATGAATGCTCTGAGAAAGATTGAATTTAGGTAATGAAAAAAAAGGCGGGAAAACCCATACCAGTGGTTTGACTGAGAGATATGCGTCCAAAAATTAAAGCAGAATTTTCAAACATCTAAAGGTGCACTGTTAAAAAAATGACAGTAAGATTTTCATTAGTTTAAATGAATATAATTATAAAACATTTGAGAAGCAGTTGAGAACAGAGCTAAAATGCTTTCCTGCTTTTTTGCTTTTCTCAGAAATGAAGAATGATGTAGATGGGACGTCCCCTTTAGATTCCCAGTTTGAAAACAAAATTCCACAAAATCTTTCCTTGAATCATGTTTCAAATACCTCCATGTACCCACCACTGCCCGACAAAGAGCCCACATCTTTTACAGGTCAGTTTCTGGTCTGCGGTATGCATTTGTGTACAGCTTTCTAAGATTTCAACAAATCTTTATAAAACAACATTGAATCTAAAATAATTTAAAAATAGGGCTGTCACTGTCTCCATGAGAAGGGTCATCAATTGGGGTGGTGATGGCGTAGTGGATATGACACACGCCTTTGGTGTGAGAGACCCGGGTTTGAATCCACTGTGGCACACCGTTGTGTCCCTGAGCAAGACACTTAACCCCTATTTGCTCCAGAGGCGTGCAACCTTTGATATATATAGCAATTGTAAGTCGCTTTGGATAAAAGCGTCAGCCAAATGAATAAGTAAGTAATTGGTAGGTTAATTTTTGTTGAGCCAGACCTGTCCATCAATATTAAGTGCACATTTTAGCGGTTACCTTGGTGTCGTTGTCAGATAACAAAGGAAAATTTGGCAGTGGGACAAATTGGATGATACGTCACCAGGGTATCTTTCTGTTTGACTAGTGTCTGCAGGGCTGCAGACTGCACACATGTCGGTGCCATTTACATTCAGATCCAGTTGGGTTAAAAAATGCTGCTGGTTTGGGTTGGACTCTGGTATCATTTTCTCTGGTTTTCCTAGGGTCGTGTCTTTCTTTAAAAAAACCCACAAAAGTACATTTCTTTGGATCCGAGAAGACCTCTACTTTGATCATTGTTTATTTTTTATATTTCAAATTGTAATTTATTAAGGTCTATTTATATATCCCAAGGCACCACACCACCACTGATAGTTCGTCCAGTATTGCACTGTCACAGCCCTATAGTTACAAATAAATTCATTTTTTGAAATTCATGAGGAAATTTACGCATTGAAAAGTTGAATGTTTACAGCTTGCTATAGGTAATGTTTAAGCTAAACGCTAAACAAGAGAAGTAGTCTGGTGTGGACAATATAATACATAATCTGTATTTGATTACATTTTAAAGTATTTATCCAACATTTTATTTAATAGTAAACATTTTATAAAATTAAATTATATGGCATCATATGTATAAATGTAATTTTTTGTTTATCTCTGTTGTGATAGCATGTGGTGGCATGTTGATGGATTCTGAGGGATATTTCAGCTCACCAAATCACCCCAGCCTCTATCCTCCCAATATCTACTGCGTGTGGATGATCAAAGTCTTTCCTCCTTTTCTTGTACAAATCCATGTGTCATCTTTGGCTATCGAGGGACCTTCTCCTTGCTTATTTGATTGGCTAGAGGTGAGAGAGGAGACAGAAAAGATGCCTGTCATCACAAGGTTTGGTCATCAATTACTTTTATCATATTATGTTGATTAAATAAATTAATACAAAAATTGCAATTAGTCTCAAATTATTATTTAGTTATGTATTGAATTCATGTTTAATTAATGATCAATGTAAACGTAATATTTACCTATTTTCCTCATACCGCATTTTTTACATTTCAGTAAAATGAATCATTCCTAAAAATTGTAACACTCAAGATCGAACTCTTTTTGCTACATTAATCTCAAACATCCAATCATGCTACACAAGGGATTGTACATGTTGGGGCTAATGTTTGGGAAATATAAGTGTATAAGTAAATACAAAACCAACATTTGATTCTGAACTAGTTTCTCATCGCTGGGTGATATCTTCATTTCCAACCCTGTGTACATTGTAAAAATTCTTTGTTGCACTTACATTTTTAAGTTTAATGAACTTGAAATTACTTTCTTGACTAGTGAGGAGTCGCTATAAATTA
This sequence comes from Paramisgurnus dabryanus, assembly GCF_030506205.2. Taxonomy (NCBI): domain Eukaryota; kingdom Metazoa; phylum Chordata; class Actinopteri; order Cypriniformes; family Cobitidae; genus Paramisgurnus; species Paramisgurnus dabryanus. Next base: position 37,647,273 of record NC_133344.1, read on the forward strand.
TAAAAATAAAGTAATGAAATAACTGGCTCTATAACGCCACCTAGGTATTTAATGTATTTTTGACGGCTTTTGAATCCTCGAAAAATTACAAATTTTGTCACGCATCATTATTCAGCAACATTTTTTTAATTTTTTGTTACATTTTTATTGTTGTATTTACCCCAACGTTATTTTATTTTCACAAATTTTGGTATGTATATTCTCCTTGCCAAGCTACTTTTATTATTTCTTTAAGTTGGCCGTTTTGAAATGTGTGCATTTTTTGTTATTTGTTTGCTGAACATTTTATTATTTATTCAAGTCTAACATTTTGAAATGTGTGCGTTTTTTTGTGATTTGTTTGCTGAAAATTTTTATTATTATTTAAGTCGGACATTTTGAAATGTGATTTTCTGTGATTTTTTGTTAAACATTTAATTATTTATTTGAGCCAGCCATTTTGAAATGTTTGCATTTAAATCTTTTTGTTAAACATTTTATTATTTGTTTAAGTCGGATATTTTGAAATGTGTGCATTTCTTGTGATTTTTTGCTGAACATTTTATTATTTATTCAAGTCAGCCATTTTGAAATGTGTGCATTTCTTGTGATATTTTGCTGAACATTTTATTATTTATTTAGGTGGCCATCTTGAAATGTGTGAATTTTTTGCTGAACATTTTATTATTTAAGTCCGCAATTTTAAAATGCGTGCATTTTTTGTGATTTTCTTTTTGCTGAACATTTTATTATTTATTTAAGTCTGACATTTTGAAATTTGTGCATTTTTGTGATTATTTGTTTATTGATTTATTTTTGTTGAACATTCTATTACTTATTTAAGTAGGCCATTTTAAAATGTGTGTTTTTTTGTGATTTTGTTTTTGCTGCTATGTAACAATGAAAAGTGCTTTATAAATATATTAATACAAATAAAATTGAAAGGTACCAAAGGTGACATTTTCTCACTTTAGATTAACTTTTTCCTATAGATTTTGTGGTAACGTGGCTCCACCTACAGTGAATACAAACAGCAGTATTGTGTGGGTGTCATTTCGCTCGGATGGAAGTATTGGTGGGAATGGATTTGTTGCACAATATCATTCTGTATTACCAGAACAAAGTAAGCATACATTATTTACTTATAGCAAAACGGTGTTTCTACTCATTGTTTCTCATATGACTTCTCAAAAATTAAATAATTTTTGGCTATATGTACCGAATTTGACATGGTCTTTCTTTTCTCTATCAGAAAGCTGCTCCAGAGAGGAGTTTATGTGTGACAGTGGTCGTTGTTTATTACCTGTTTCTGTCTGTGACGGTTATATAAACTGTCAGGACCACTCAGATGAAGTCAACTGTAGTCAGAAGCACAAAGGTTGGAGTAATGAATACATTATTTATGATGCTTGAAAGTGAAAGGTTTTATCATCTGTAATGTATTAATTAAATTATCCTTGATTCACAGTGTGCGGGGGGAAGATGATAGGAGAATATGGATCATTGGCAAGTCCAAACCACCCCGAGCCTTATCTACATCAACTGGTAGACCTTTAGTATCTTACCAGCTGTTATTTCTTGGATTCTGATCATATAGCTTATCTCTTTAGTATTTAGACTGTCTCAGTTAATGTATGCAAACATTGTGTCTATGTCAATAAGATGATTAGCTTTCTTAACTATAAAAACAGATTTACATTACAGTCTTACATGAAATTAACTTTCAAGACAACATAAAGCAACTGACGAAACTCTACAATTTCACACTATTAAAGATTGTAAAATAAAAATTCTAAAACTAAATTGTAAACAACAGAGGATTTTCTTTGTCCTATTTGATTTTCTTTGAGGGGTTTAACACAAACTAAATGTTGAAAAAGCAGTCCTATTACTAAAAATGATTAGCCTGGGTGCCAGCCAAACTTAGCCCTGCCCACAACATTTCAGGTTGGGAAGTTTAGTCTGGTGTCGCTCCGTTGTGGCGCAACTATGCTTGACCCAAAGCTGGTCGAACCAATCAAATTGTCAGGGAGGGCTTTTGGACAGATGATCAACAGTAATGTAATCAACCATGTCACCAAAAAGTGTTTGTGTTGAATCCGTTTACAACAAAGACGACTGCCGCTGGAGAATTGAGATGTGTAGATTCTGCCATCAAGTCTGTTCTAGATAGAAGATATCAACAGCGCATTGATTTTAAAAGAGGAACAGAGAAACCCGATCAAGGCTGGGTTCCTCGAAACCTTCTTAGCTCTACGTTGTTCTTAAGTTGTACCTTAAGCTGTACCTTATCGTTAATACATGCTTCCCAAAACGTTTTTAGTTAAGTGTACCTTCTGTAAGTCATACGTCGGAAGGTTGGTCTGGAGCACTCTTAGCTATACCTTATCCCGCTTGACTCCGCAAAGGGCCATCAGTGTGATTAAAGCTTGTGTACAGCACCATCGCCATGGACAGCACCTGGTTACCTCATAGGTAAGTATACCTTAAAGAGTAACTAAACCCTAAACCATTTTTTTTTAGTTAATGATCTGTAAGATGAGGCTTTATTACTGCTGTTCATTGATTTTAGTAACTTTTTTGACATTTGGATATAAAGTGTTTCAATGCTACAATATATGGTGTAAAAAACATCTGAGTGCTGCCCTCTTCAGGTTGAACGATGCAGTTGAATTTTCCTGTAGGATGTTGCGGTACCATGTGATGTAAGCGGTACGATCCTACGTAAGCAGGTTTAAGCTTACCACGCCCTTGTTACGATCTCACCACACCCTTGGTACGAGCTTAGTTCGTCCCCTCTATCTCGTTGGGATCTGTCCGCTTTTCTTGCATTTTTCAAATATTGCCAGTCGGTGGAGTCAGGCTCTGACCAGAGGTTTAGTTACTCTTTAAGAAACCCGCTAAGGTACAGTTTGGGAAACACGCCTAGAAAAGGTATACCTGTAGTTACGGTTTAACTTAAGAGTCTTCATATAGCGCGCTAAGAGACAACGCTATCGGGAAACCCAGCCCAGGGTATCTGTTGATCGGAAAGATGTTTTTACCTACCCTACTACGGGATTGCAACTCGACGTGCACAACAACGTGGATATAACTAGGGGTCATTCCCAGCTCCTTTTCGGAAGCCCGTGGATGAAGTTCATTTAAGAAACGGCTGAAATTTCATGTTTTTTGTCTAAACAACATACCCAAATTAAAAGTGGAACAGCTCCCATATACTTTGACCCTCAGGGGTGTGCGGTGTCCGGTAGTGAACTATTGTTTACAGTTTTTATATTGTAATTTGGTTAATAAACGAATCATCTTAGGCAAAACAATCAGTACTTTTAAACCACAACTTCTTGCTCACAAGAAAAAAAGTAATCATTGAGATTAAGTTAAATCATTTATGTTTCTTAAAAACACATTTTAAAAAAAACCTTTGTAATTATTTTTGGACTGAGATCTTGTTGCTTTTACAAGCAACAAACCGTAAATAATTTTTCAAAGCTTGGAAAAGCTTTGTTTCTCCTATCAATATCCGACCCCATTGTTTTAATGCTTGCTTCTCTCTTGACTTTCCCATCATCCTCCATGCTCCCTCGCTTCAATCATCCTCACCTGCCTGCCATCATCTTCCAAACACATTTTACTCTCCTGTTCCCTTCAGTGTTTGTCTTTTCAATTTTTAAAGATAATCATCTAACTCACCAATCTGTCACCTTGTGAGACATTTTTCTAGTTTCTACGGACAGGATCATGACAGTTGTGTGTTCACATCACTTGAGTGTTGTTTTATTGTGAGCACACGGCCCATGGTTGTTTCTTTTGGGGTCATGTGCTCTCTTACAGCTTCATTTATTTTTGTTAGATTACAAACTAATGCTTGACTGCTCTCTCACAGCTGTGTACGTGGCAAATATTTGTGGAAGACAGACAAGTTATTAGACTGAGCTTTCAGAACTTCAGTCTTGAATCTCATGATGTATGTGAGTTTGACTATGTGGAGATTTATGACGGTGCATATGCAGTTAGCAGCACTGTGCTTGGAAGGTAAGAATACTCATCTTTTGACAAACACAATAATACATAAAAACTAATTAGCACTGACTCCATGCATCCTGAATCCATGCATTAGTGGCAACAGTAGGATGGGTAATGATCCATCTTGTGCGATATTCATAAGGTACTGTGGGTCAACTGTACCTCCTGATCTTACCTCTTCTGGACCTGTGATGACAGTCGTGTTTGTAACAGATGAAGGCCTTGCCGACAGTGGCTTTCATGCATCATATAAAGCCATGTCTTTATCAGAAAGTGAGTACCACGTGATGATTCAGCATTTGAACCTCATGAGGTAAATGAAGTAAATCGTTCCTGTGCTTTAAGGAACATGCAGTCCGGTAGAGTTTGCCTGTAGCACTGGAGAGTGTCTTCATCAGAATTGGCTGTGTGATGGATGGAGTGACTGTCCAGATGGAGCAGATGAACACAACTGCTTAAACGCCACCTACCCTTCTTTTGGTGAGTATGCATTACCAAAATAAAGCAAAAAGCGACGCGAAGCGGAGTGCCTAAAACCCCCTTAGCTGTCATAAAATGCACTGTAACCCCACTGCTTTGCGGGGCTTATTGCTTTTATAAAACAGTTACTTCATATGCATAGCAGGACTTCATAAAATAAAACACAAATAAGTTGTAATTATATTAGTACATTACTCTTCTGCCAAACAAAGTAGAACTGATACAGAGCGTAGTTCCCAACCAACATAGACACAGCAAAAACACAATGAAAATATGATTTAAGACTGTGGTGTTTATTTTTATATATCAACATTCATCTAATTTTCCCTGTCAGCGTTTGTTTTTAAGTTGCCACCCAGTTTTAGTTTAATGCCTTACAGAAAAATTTTCTTCTTTAAATAAACATAAAATATCAAATAAAAAACAGACCATCCGCTTTCAAACAACAACAACAACAACAACAAAGTTTCATCCTACCTTCATTTGTTCTCTTATCACCTCTAAAATGTTCAGCTAAAAGCTGAGATAATTCCATTTTTGTGAAGAACTTTTTGTAAGAGATCAGATTCAGAACCTGATAAAAACACTATATGTTTTTAGTGTTGAGTGAATGCGTCATTGTTTAAGTTGTTTAAGATTGACGCATTTCAACCAATCAGAATGAAGAACCAGAACTGCCCGTTTTATAACATGCATTTTAAATCAATGTTTATTATTCTAACTTTTACATCTGATATTACGAATGAGCTTGCTCAAATACAATAATGAGCATCCAAAAATCTAATGTAACATTAAAATCTGGTGAGCTTCTGCAGGACCATCTTACAATGAGCAAGTTAATAGTGAGGCTTGCCTTACAAAACACCACTAATTATATTTTAGGCAGTAATTCTCCAAAAAATGTTTCAAGCCACAGGTAAGTTTAAGAATGCATTGTTTTCCAAATTTTAATTCAATTGTTTTTTCTCTTAGCGTCATCTTGTGAGCCCATCCATGTAGAAATGTGTCGAGGTCTAAGTTACAATCTCACCTCATTTCCAAACATCTGGCTGTCTGTTTCTGATCAGAAAGAAGCTGCATCCATTCTGCAAAACTATTGGGTGAGAGAGTGTTTTGCCAGTGGCTTATCTTGAATCGTTTACTTTGAACCCTATTTGTCATCTAAAAATATGAATGTTTTATATGGGATATTTGTTCTGATTTGGTTATAGGTGCTAAAGGAGTTTGCATGTTTTGAATCTCTGCGGCAGCTAATTTGCGGTATGTTTCTACCACAATGTAACCCTCAAAGTGGAGTTCTGCAGCCATGCCAGGCCATCTGCTCGACAGCGGAGCAGCAATGCAGTCAAGCGCTGAACCTCCTCAATTTAAACTGGCCCTTCAACTGCCACCTGCTGCCCGATTCACAGGATCCTATGCAGTGTTCTCTGCCCTAGCACTTTTGTCTTGGTAGATGCACAACAAACTTGTCTTAATAAGTATAAGAATTGATTAATTTTGCTTTAAAACTTAAATCTGAAAATTATCAGCATTACCTCTTCACTATAATTTAATGTATTGTTATGCATGTGTATGTTTAGGTGTGTAATGTATTGTCTTTGTGTTTGCCATTCTGTGCAACCATGTGAAGAATTAGTTCATTCAGATTTTGCCTGTTTTGTGACGTAGGTAGCAAGGCTGCAGGTTTCTTGAATATAGCCAAAGGCATGCTAAATTATGATTGATTTATTAAAAAACTCTGCAACTGCTTTGCAATCAGACGCTTTAGCTTACCTGAAACTATAAGGAAAGTAGACTAAAGGCATCCTGAAATCAATGAAAGGACTAGAGATGACTATTGGAGCATGTCAGGCCTACTTTCTTTTATAAGTGTACTTCTTGTCACTCTGTGCAGCACTCAGAAGCTCTTTGTCTTGTCTTAAAACCCAAAATAACCAGCGAGGCGGCATTCCGCCCTCCTCTGACTCTGATTGGCCATGATTCACAGCCCATGAACCTAAAATAAATAAATCAAACCATTGATGGCAGCGAATATTACCCAATCAGGGGCAGAAAAGGAGGTGTCTTCAAACAATGCGGTGGGGTGACTTGCATGGGATGCTGCATAATGTGGACCTATGTAAAATACAGGACAAATCGCATCCCGTATTGATTTGATACAGGACGCGTTATTTTGCCTGAAAATATGGAACGATTCTGTATTTCACAGGATGGGTGGCAACCCAACCTGGTGGTGTGATAGATGTGACACAATGGTAACATGACAGAATCTAAAAGCGAACATATAGTCCTGTTGTCTTAGTGCCAAAAAGGATGGCACATTAAGATTTACTTTTCTAAACCGAACGCTAGATCTGCCTGTGACCTGTCTGGGAAATACCACATTTTTAAGCACATTGGACACATAAGGTTTACTGTCAGATCCTCTTAGGTGACAAAACCCCTAGAGTAAAAGCCATTAATATTGTTTTAGGTTTGTTTTTAGTTTATGTATGTTTGGAGTTAATATGATTGCGCATCTGTATCTGCCCTGTTACTTAAAATGTTTTCTGTATAAATATGTCTGAGCTGTACTTAGTTCAAGTGTCTGTATTCAGACATATTTAACAGTTGCCCATGCAAACAAAGTTGTATACTGATCACTTGCTGGTTGTGACTCTTCTTAGGAGTGGGCAGAGCAATAGTTGTTTCTGCTTCTGGTGGTGGGGAAATCATTTTGGCTGTCTGGGGGAAGGTAAAATAACTTTTTTTGGGCAGGGGTTGCCTAAATCCTCCTTGAGGCTGTTAATAGAATAGAACCTATTGTGAATTTACCCTTATGAAAATTGACAATGTTTTTGTAGTAAAAGTGTGGTAACCATGTTTTTTTGGTGTATTGTTTAGCAAATTCATGGTTTTACTACAATAATCATGATTTAACTATCCTTCCCTTGATTGATTTTTCCCACCTCCCAATGACCATAATCAGGGCACTTAAAACAACTGGTAATGCTATTTGGTTAAATAAATTCCCCCACAATAAAAAATAGATTTTTCTTGGTATTTTTGTTTTGTCTTTAGGTGCAAATATCTAAACATGCTTAAAATGAAATGAAACAATGAAATGTTTATGCTGAAAACAAGGGCAAGTCTGCAAACTGGGGTTAGAAAAATAAACTTGAAGTTAGAGCTTAATTCAAGTTTATTTTTCTTACAATTGAAAAACAATTAAAAATTAAGTTGCGCTGTGGTGCAAAAGTGATGTAAAATGTAACTGTTGGTTTAACATCAACTTATGTAGAATCAACATTAGATTGTTAGGTTGGGTCAGGAACATTAATGTTACGTAATGTGTAAGTTAAGTTGATTAACATTGTTTAAATTCTTGTTTGCCATCTGGGACGTCACCACCTTCAAAAAGGCTAAAGAAAATCTATGTAAGCACCACAGGATCAAGTTTGATTGTTTTTTTTTTTGAACACACACAAATATATGCTTGTTTAGAAGTAAAATAAAACCTGGTTTGTTTTCGTTTCAGTCCCTTTACAGTTTAATATTCAAATTGTTCCTCGTGTTATTTATTGATTTTTTCTGTAAAGGCAATGTCACTGACCGCAGGGACAGACCCCTGTGCATGTGCTGCATTAACTTTGTGGTCCCATGAGAGCAAACACTTTCCACAAACTATGTGCAAGTAACTGAAGGAACTAAAGGTCCACAAGTAGAAGAAACCAAACTTTTACCTATTTTAGTTCAAGTAAAACAGGTAGGTTTTAATAGTAATAAATGAAGTGTTAGTATTTTTATTTATATCTTCATTATTGAAATAATCCTGCAAAATGCAATACATAAAACATGTTTTCCTCTCCTTGAACCAATTCGTCTTCCAGGTTAAGCAGAAATCGGTTTGTTTGCGTCCATCATGTGTACGGGAAAGTGCGCTAAATGCACCGGAGATCTTCTGTTTCCATTGGGTCTCTTATCAATAGTTGCCAACATTTTGCTGTTTTTTCCCAACGGTGAGGTGTGGAGGACTGAGGAAATCACAGAAAAGATTTGGTTTTTCCCTGGAGTTATTGGCAGTGGACTGTTGGTAGGTTTATGAATACACGCACTGAATCTCTACTCACAAAACTCTAGTAAACTGAAATGACCACCACTCAGAAATTTAATTTCATCATTCGTTTCATTTATTACATTCGATCATTTCAGAGCCGATCCTAGACTTCTGGAAGCTCTAAGCAACGTTGTGAGGGGCCCTGTCAGCACGTTCTTAAAAACCTTTAAACAAAATGTTAACTAAAAACACGTTGTATTGTGTTACAGCTGTATATTTTTGAAATATGGACGTTACTGTGACACTCACCAGAATATTTTGCTAATTATAACATTGACACGTGTTTTATGAAAAGCCAGTAATCTTTACCCTTAATTAACAGATTAAAAATATTAATAAAATTAAACCAAATAGTCGTCAAAAAAACTATAACAATCTAATTTTTTTTCAATTGGCTAAAAAACTAAGGCAGAAAAGTGTACTCCAGTGTTAAATATACCTAAATAAATCAATAATTTCCTAAATACGCAAACCTTAGACGTAATGTGTTGTTAATTGATGCTGACAGGAGTCACACAACAGCCTGCATGACTGAATGTGTTTATTTCTTTAAAAAAAAAAAATTATTGATGCGTACTGGCATTTCTAATGAAATAGTATTTTTTGTTCTGTTCCAGACAAATATCTTTGTTAGAAAGCCATATCCATATATCAAGGGTGTTGTTAGGTGCGTCAACTGCATGCAGCGCTGCACAGACCGACTAACAAATTAAATTTAAGTACTGCTTGTTATGGTTTTGAATGGCTCTCGCTGCAGAGTGATGTCATGCCCAAATCGATCTGGGCAGTGCCACATGAAGTTTTAGAGCAAGGGGGTCACTAGTGGTTCGGGGCCCTACGCAGCTTGCATACCTTGCGTATACGAAGGAGAGAAGCTCTGGATAATTTGATCATTCTTACAGCTTCCAACAAATGTGTAGGGTGAATTTTACATTTTAAATCCTGAAATTTTCCTTTAAAGAAATCTGCAGGTTTTCTTACAAAACTAGAATAAGAACTGCAAAGAAATAGATAGATCTTGCCAGGGCCTGGTATTATGAGGGGTTTCTTTCTGAGAGTAATGAGAGAAAACATTTATGTATTCGGTGGTATGTTGCAGGTGTTTTTGCCTGCTTCAGTGATGCGAGCAGCAGGGGTGGATGGGAACTGCTGTGCAAACAGATGTGGGGTGAGTACCTGATATATACATGCATGTATGTCTTGTCTATATAAAGTTCAGCTCTGGAATAAGTAATTGATGAAATGTGCTGACCTGTATCACCTTTCTCCTAATGTATAGCATTAGTAATCTTTGAAGTTATCTTAATTACTTTTACATTTACGCATTTTATCCAAAACAACTTACAGTACATCCCAAAGTATATGCAAGGTCTTTTAATCATCATGTATGTTCCCTATGGTTCAAACCCATATGCTTTTGCGCTGCTAATGCAATGCTCTACCACTGAGCTATGCATCTTATACATCATGTCAAATGACAACAGCTACAATAAAGTAGAGAAAGATTTCATTTTACTTTAAATTTAACTTGAAAATACCTATAATTTACAAAGACACTTAATAGGAAAGTGTTGCAAGTGTTCCCCAAGGAACACACGTAATGATAAATAAACATGAAAACAACGCAACGTAACCCTATCCTAAGATAAGGTCCTCATTCTCGCTCACATGTGGGTGTGCTTTTCTGGGGAAAGTGCCCATAAAAGGAATATGGGGTCACTGATATGTAATGGGTACCAATGTTTGAAAAAAACTTTCAGAAACTTGTAGTAAAGAGGAGGTGTTGGGCAGAAATACTCAAATGATCAACTGCTTTTTTGACACTTTGCATTTGTTTAGCACTCTAACTGTGTTAATAAGGCAGAATGCCTTATTACCCCCCCCCCCCCCATTCCTTTCAAATCATATGTTATATAGGAAGAGTGCTATTAAGATCTTTGAAAAATAAACAAGAATGATGAACCAATGATGGCAATATGTAAAAACAAACCAGAATTTAGATCACATTTTAACCAAAATATGTAAAAAAATTTCATTTCAAGGTCTGAACAACAAAGTTATTTCTTTCTTGAATTTTTTTTAAAATCATTTAACAGTAAAGTTCAATGTAATAATGAAGTGTAATTTAGTACAGTAACTATATTATATGCATACTATATTATATATTTATTAAATTAAGGACTAATTACTCATCACAAGCCTGCAAACTCAACCAGTGACTTGAAAGCTGTTGTTGTTATTCAAAGTTGAGTGAGTTTGTGGATGATGTGTTACAGATGATGGTGTCTATGCTGATGTCTGCATTGGGTGGAGCTGGAGCGCTATACTGTATGATCGTCTCTGCCATTGGTTTACAGGATGGTCCTCTGTGTGACACCGGAGATGGGATCTTTATCTACCCATTCATAAACCGGACTACAGAGTAACACTCGACTCTTGCACACACATTAGACATATAGTAGTTATAATAGACCAATTCAGAGTAGACGTCACAGTTACGTCACTGCAAGATGCGCGCGCAATGCCGTTGCAGAAAAACAGTGGAAATGAATTAGACACGAGTGAAAAGAGCAAGATAACTCACTAGAAAATGTCCTGTTGTGCTGTTGAGTGTCAGTATAAGAATGCAAAAAAAGATGGCTTTCATTTTTATAGAATACCATCGTCGAAGACATCATTTGAAGATAAACGTAGGTGTTTATGATTACAATAAGCCCTTAAACGGACAGAATGGAGCGAGGAAATCATCTGGAAATCTTTTAATAATTAGAATAGAAAATAAGTAGAGAAGATGTCCGGTGTTCTGTCGAAGTCTGTTCCCTCCATGTGTTTCTTATAGCATTTTTATCACGTTACAATTATAATTTATTCAGAATAAATGTTTTTTTACTGAAAAAGCAATAATATCACAATTTTTTTTATATTTCATAATTGTTTTGTTTTCTATTATTTCTTTTTATTTCCTTATATCTTAGCTCATGTCTTCCTGTTTGTTCTAAAATTATTATGTTTACATACTTAATAAATATGTGACCCGTCATGGAAACCAGGGGCACAAGTCGGCAGCACAAGTTTCGAGAAAATGAGAATCAAAGGTTTTTTTTTCAAAATTTGTGATTTTCGTTTTATTGCAGAATCTGTTAGTTGAGATCACGAAGAAGCCTCTCCATGTTTGAGATAGCAGTTTATGTATATTTAAAAGGGTACATTTTGCGGTTGAAATAGGCTTGTTTTTCAAGAGATTCTAGCGTGCAGCGGGGGGCGTCATTGTCTGTGTGTATATTTACATATTGTATAAGCTTGTGTTTTTGCCTCCGCCCCCACAGGGAACAGCTGAATAAGGATAGTTCGCCCAAAACTGAAAATAATGTCATAATGACTTACCCGTATGTCGTTCTAAACTCGGAAGACCTCCGTTCATCTTCGGAACACAGTTTAAGATGTTTTAACTTTAGATTTAGTCCAAGAGCTTTCTGTTTCCTCCATTGAAAATCTATGTGCGGTTTCCATGTCCAGAAAGGTAATAAAAATATCATCAAAGTAGTCCATGTGACATCGGTGGGTCAGTGAGATTGTGGTGAAGCATCGACAATACAGTTTGGTCCAAAAATAGCAAGAATTACGACTTTATTCAGCATTGTCTTCTCTTCCGGCTCGAGCGTGAAGTCACGTGACTTGTAGTGACGCGCTGCCCTGTTCCTCAGACATGTTTGCTTAGTTTTATTTATTTTTTTCAAACTTATAGCGTGCGTCTCCCCAGACTGTAAATGAAGCTCGGGCACACAAAACAAAAGAAAGATAAAAGAAGCTGGGGCGGAACAAATAACAGTCAGCCGCATCGTACGTCAGCCGCGTCACTGACTTTATGGGGCGCCGCAGCCGGATGACGTCAAAGTACCGCGAGAGCTCTTCAAGAAATCTTACGGAGTAGTTTAATTTCGACTCGCTCTCGCGGTACTTTGACGTCTTGCAGCGCAGCATGAAGTCAAACTCATAAGTTACACAGAGACCCTATTTTAAATACAAAATTTGAAGGCGGGTTCATGTGTTTAACGGAACGCAAATACCGGACTGTAATCTGATATACCCTTACATGTTACGATGTAAATAGTCCTCAAATTTTATATTATATTGTATTACCAGAAGTTCATGCGAAATCTGATGTACTCATAGACTATATATTTCACGGATTATACGCATTTGTGGACAAAAATCATTGGATGATTCACACATCTGAAACAGACTGGATTCGACTTGTGATCCCCACAAATGTAACAGTCCTGTTTATTTTTGCATGTTGTTCATTCGGACTTCGGCTTTACAGGGGGTATGTCGTAGCTAAATGAGATGTAAATGAGCCCTATTGTCTCTCCAGCCAGGGAAAAGGGAAAGTGTTAACTTTTTTCTTTCTCAAATTTCTCAGCATTCTCCTTCTTGAATGTGTTACATTCAAATGGCCACAACTTCTCCAAATCTTATCAGATTTCCATGTGTTACACATCGTTAGAAAGCTTAGAAACTGCACTTTCAGAATCTATGAATAACTCAAAATGCCCCAGATCCGACTTGTGTCCCTACTTTCCGTGACTGGTCACATATATAAATATAGCACACACATGATGTAAAGTGTTATTAATATATAAACAGGCCTTTTTAATGTATGTTTAAACATAATACTTTTATAATAGTTTTAGAACAAACACCTAAGATAAATATAAGGAAGAAATAATAGAAAACAGGAAAATTATGAAATATTTAATAAACGCTATTATATATAATACATGATAGTGTTGCTTTTATATGTACTTTAGCGATTCAGACTGTAAAAATAATTGATTTAGCAAAAAAAGAACAATACATATACATTACATACATGCATATCAGTAGCCAAGCCATTTAAACTTTTTATCTATCTAAAAAATAAACGTAACGCGATTAAAACGCTATAAGAAACATTGCACTAAAGGGAAACATAGAGGAATCAGACTTCGACAGAACACTGGATCCATAAAAATCACATAATGCTAAAACACTTCACAGCCCTACTGTGGAGCAGTCACTTTTTGCAACCAGTTTGGCTCCGCCCACAAAAAAAACGGTATGACAGAGTGATGGCAGACTAATCCTGTTAGTAAATGTGTTGGGAAAGCATAAAGACTGTGTGAAGGGTATCGGATGATTTTTGGTCTAGATATCACTGAAGAGTCTCAAGACTGTTGTGTGAAAAGACTAATATTGCCATGACCGCTGTAGCGGCTACCTTACGTTGTTAAAAGGCCGCTGAGAGGCTGAAGCCCGAACTCAATGCATTTGCGACGCATATAATGAACTATCAGTGAGGCAAACAGCTGTTAATAGTCCCATTTTATTGCACAGACAGATATTTCTTCAGGTTTAAAAGTTGTTAATATGTAAATATGGTCAACAAAGAATACATCGTCCTGACTCACCCCCTCTCGCTACCACACTAAGTGAACAGGTGACTAATATTCCTATTTCCAGGTAATCCCGTGACCCTCCACCATGATCACGTGACATTTAACTCTTTCATGTCCCTTTCATTCCAGCCCCTAATTATTATCAAGTAATAATTACATCGCCATAAATTAGACAGGAAAACAATAAATAATGCATTTACATTATATAATGTCCATTTCTTCTTTCAAAAGACAAAAAATCCTGAAAAAAGTCAGGCAGAAAAAATTGACATTTTTTTAAAAAGTCGTCAAAAAATTTCAGGCAACAAAATTATCCGTCTTCTGCTTCTTGTAAAAGACAGATCTTAGTTATTGGCCTTTCCAGACAGCTGGTTTTAGTTTTAACTTGCACATGACGCACAAATCCTCTTCTATCTGGAAATGTTTGAATTATGCGTCCAATAAGCCATGAGTTTCGAGGTGCTGTATTGTCCACTATAAGCACTATGTCTCCTGGTTTAAAGTTGCGTTTGACTCTTGACCATTTCTGACGTTCTTGAAGTTGTGGCAAGTACTCCAGAACCCATCTCTTCCAGAACAAGTCTGACATGTACTGGACCTGTCTCCAACGTTTACAAGCATAAACATCTTCCTTTTTGAATTCGCCCGGTGGTAACGATGGTACAGTTTTCAAAATCAACAGGTGATTTGGTGTTAATGCTTCCAGGTCATTTGAATCAGTGGATGCTTTGGTGATTGGACGACCATTGAGAATAGATTCAACCTCGCAAAGAACCGTTTGCAAACCCTCTTCGTCCAAATTCTGCAGCTTTAAAATGGAATTCAAAACTTTCCGTACAGATCGAATTAACCTTTCCCAGGTTCCTCCGTAATGTGATCCAGTCGGGGGATTAAATGACCATTTAATACCTTTCTGAAGGAGGACATCATTAATTTGACCCTGATTCCATCCCTGTATAGCAACTCTTAGTTCCCGCTCTGCTCCAACAAAGTTCTTTCCATTGTCTGATCGGAGTTCTTTGACTTGACCACGTCTTGCAATGAAACGTCGAAGTGCATTTCTTAGCAGACAATAGTACAGGGCTCACAATTCCCAAAGGATCATACACCGAGCTAATCATGGACAGTATTCCTCTTCGAGTCATAGGTCTATCTTTGATTACAATCTTGAACTTGAATGTGTCAGACTGAATGCACCACTGCATCCCTAACACTCTCTCGACTAATGGAGATTCCCGATCAATATTCAAGTCTTTTGCTGTCTTTGCTCTTTGATCCTCAGGTATTACTGCCATGACTTCACATCTGTTGCTCATCCATTTTGTTAGCTTGAATCCACCTTTGGCACATAAGGATACAAGTTCCTGGTACAATGTCATCGCTTGTTCAACAGTAGCAACTGAAACAAGGCAATCATCAACATAAAAAGAATGTAGAATTGTATCCACTGTTTCCTTGTTGAACTCTTCCTTATGATCATCTGCACATTTCCTTAGAGCGAAATTAGCACAGCTAGGAGATGATGTTGCTCCAAATAGATGCACTAACATCCTAAAATCAGTAGGGTCTTGGCTTAAATCCCCATCAGGCCACCAAAGAAACCTTAACAAGTCAGCATCCTCAGATGGTATCCTTACTTGATGAAACATTGACTCAATATCTGCCATAATCACCACAGGTTCTTTTCTAAATCTCGTCACCACTCCAATGAGTGAGCTGGTGAGATCTGGTCCTTGCAAGAGTTGAGCATTAAGTGATGTTCCTTGATAACTCGCTCCACAATCAAACACCACACGGATTTTCTTCTTTGTGGGATGGTAGACACCATGATGCGGGATATACCAAATTTGCCTATCACTACGCATCCAATCCTTTGCAGGTACTTGCTCTGCATAACCTTTGGAAACCATATCCTTCAAAAAATCTTTATAGTCAGTAAGAAAGACAGAATCCTTTTGAAGTCTCTTCTTAAGGTGTAAAGCACGTTGTTCAACAATTCTCCGATTATTTGGCATATGAATTCTCTTCCTCAAAGGTAAGCCGATCTCATAATGCCCATCAACAAGCTTAGCAGAATTTGTCACCATTTCCATAAATTTCTGATCTTCTCTTGAATAGCTAGTTTGTTCATCTTGGATACATTCAGGGAAGTCCATTTTAAACTGCTGTTGCCACATGTCTTCCAGATTCAGAACTGAAATTCTATTGACCATGACCTCTGTTTGAGCACAATCCTTTACATCATTAGTATCTCCATATAGTGGTCCATTAACAGTCCATCCTAACATTGTTTTGATTGCATAGGGTCCATCATTTACACTGCGGATAACTTCCAATGGTTCCAAAGCTTTAGGAACATTGGTTCCAATCAGCAGCTCAATCCCTGCCTCAATCTCAGGTAAATGAACACAGTTTAAATGGGGCCATCTTTGCAGGTCACTTTCTTTAGGTATATTCCTCTTGTGAACAGGCATACTTTCTTGGGTGTAAACTCGAGGCAATTCACAAAAGTCATTCCCATTCAATCCTGCTACCTCCATTTCAGACAGAGCATAGCTACTCGTAACCTTTTCTTGTCCCATAGCAAGGGCGTAGATTTGATTCTGGCATTGGTGGGGACATAAATAAAATGGTCACATTGCAAAAACTGTTTATCACCGTTTACTTGACATAAACAACAGACAACTCAGTATGCACTTTACTCAGTGACATCTGACTCGCCACCCCTGGTGCCATCCCAAATTTAATGTACTATAATAAACAATTCGTTATGTCCTAGAGCCTAATAAACAGTAACTGTTTAAGTCTTTGTCAAAAAAAAAAGAAAATGACATTGTAACATATATGAATCCATATTTACTTTATAACAATGAAGAATATGCAAGTAATATTTAATTCTTCATTTAATTTTGCCAAAAAATCCCAGTGTTGAAGTAGGTGTATGTATATCATGCTGTTTCCTGAACACAATTTATTAACGTTTCTGTAGTTCACATTAAATCTTCTTTTCATTAACAGACAGTTAATCAGTGTGAAAAAAGTTTTAAGTTTAAAATGCAACCTTACATTATGTCTACATCTGTGCAAGTAATAACCACAGTGCAGTAATGTAAAGTATTCAGCAATCATGACATGAATTCATGTTTTTACCATGTTGGGGTTATTTTCTTTCATGGATTAGGGAC
The DNA here is from genome assembly GCF_030506205.2 of Paramisgurnus dabryanus. NCBI lineage: Eukaryota > Metazoa > Chordata > Actinopteri > Cypriniformes > Cobitidae > Paramisgurnus > Paramisgurnus dabryanus. Next base: position 37,664,474 of record NC_133344.1, read on the forward strand.
CACCTAAATAACCTTGCTACCCCATTTATAAAAGGTTGACAAAAGTTTGCAACTCCTCAGGTTAACATGGGATTGTCGTGTATTGGTGAAAACACTGTCCTTGAATCATTATGTGACACAACTTTTTTTTGTGCATGAAACAGTTACAGTGGGTATAATAATACTTTCTTCCTCACTTACCTGTAGCCCGAATAATCACGCGTGTCTTGTTGAGTGAATATTGGCGCGTTGTACAAAGTGAAACCATCCTATCACACGTAAAGTGATGTGAGTTAGAGCGGCGGGACTCAAGAAATGGTAATCCAATCATATTAGCAATGTGAGTAGAGAGGCGGGACTAAAGAAATGCAAAGCCAATCATATTAGCGATGTGAGTTACGGAGGCGGGCATTGCAGAGAACGAAAGCTGTTAACCGTTTGTGTACCACATAGAGCGTCATTTTTACAGAACGGGATTGCGAAAGATTTCTAATCTCATTTAAATGATTCCTGAAAAAAATATAATAAGTAAAAAATAGAAAACACAAGAATAAGACGGACATCAGTGGTTATATATAAATACAGATTAATTGTTTGGTCGAAATTATTGCTAGGGACAATTCAGTCTTTCCTGAATTTTGCTAGGGACATGTCCCTAGCGTCCCACCCTAAATCTACGCCCATGTCCCATAGTTCTTAAGAGTATACACACTTTGGTTCCTGTGAGGTTAAGTTTTTTCATTAAACTCTCAGTACAAAACACAGCTGTGCTCCCTTGATCTAAAAAGGCATAAGTAGTAACAATTTTACTGCCTTTCTTTGCTTTGATCTGTACAGGCACAATTGGGAGTTTACAATCATAGTCCCCAGCCCCAGTAAGACCACTGGAAATCAAAACATCATTCACTGCCATCTTCGGTTTCTTCTCAGTTGTATCAAGAGTCTTTTCCTTTGGAAAGATATGTAGCAAAGTGGGATGTTTAAGACCACAAACATCACAACAAAGACGTTTTCTGCATTCTTTGCTTATGTGCCCAATGCTCAAACAGCCAAAACAAACTCTATTTGACTTTAAGAAGTTAAACTTCTCATTGTGGGATTGCTTTCCCAACTGAGGACACATACCCAATGTGTGTGCACCTTCACAGAAGAGACATTTTTTCTTATCAGGACCAACCTTTACCTCTCCTGTCTTTTCAGATTCACTCCCTTTGCTTGCAGGAATCACAGTGGTAGCAAAGCTGGTTCGTTTTATTCCAGGACGAGAAAGAAATTTACTTTTCACATCCTTATTCTTGGCTACAGGATCATCCTGTATATTTCCAAACACTGGGTCCATTACCACTTTGACTTGATGCTCTATAAAGTTGACAATGTCAATGAAGGAAACTCGTTGGTTGCGTCTTTCTTGTAATTCACAAGCCATTGTTCTCCATTTATCCCGAAGTCTGTAAGGGAGTTTCTTTATAATAATCATCATATTTGCTGGCATATTCAACTCACACATATATTGTACCTCCTCCATGACATTACCACAGCCTCTAAGGAAAAGACTGTACTCCTGTAAAGCATTAACATCTTCAGCTTTGATCTGAGGCCATGACAGAGCTTTATTCATATAAGCAGATCTGTTCATTTTTCTGTTCATTTCCAAAATGTTTGTGCAACAGATCTTTGGCTCTCACATATCCCCTGTGTGGGTCAATATGCTGACAACTTTGTACTAAATCCCTTGGTGGACCAACAGTATATTGTTCAAGGTAATACAGGCAATCACTATAGTTATCAGTCTTACTCTCAACACTGTTCACAAAGGCTCTCATGAATGCATGATACTGAAAAGGGTCGCCATCAAACACTTTCAGATCTCTTTTGGGCAAGGATGACAAACATTGCTGTTTTAACAAAAGTGTTGTTATTTCGTTTTGCTTTCTCATTACACCATAAAGGTTGCTCTGCACTTCATCTTCATCATATGGACCCAATGCATCTCCTTGTGTCCTTGTGTTCGTTTCTTGTCATCAAATTCTTTATCTTTGGAATCAATCCTTTCATTTTGTTCACATTTGTTTTTCGTTGCTTTTGCAAACTTTCAATGTGGTTTGCCAAGACTTTTACAGTGGGTTTGGATACTCGTTTTTCACCCTCCATGACGTCATCAGCACTCGCTTCACTCATGTTTGTGTGCTTTCCAACGCATCAACAACAATCACAATTTACTTCAAACTTCTCAAAGCATCACAACGAAACTTAGGCAAACACCATCAACTTCCAGAAAACATTGCAACGTTATTTTTCACAACAAACGAATTAACAAACAACCTATTTCAAACACCAGAGCTCTGGACAAAAACCAACTAAAGCCAAACAACAAACAAAACAACCGCGCGACCATCCCCAATGGATAAACAACATTCCGAACACTAACAGCGCGCTCTCAAAACAGCACAGCTCAGTGGTAAAAAGCCCAACAGGCTTACCTATGCGGTGATTGTTTGCGTGCTTCTCTTCGGAGCTTTGTTTGACGTTTCTCGTTGGCGTTTTATCTTCGCTTTCATCTCAGTTGAGCAGAATCCTGTACTCCGTGACGCGATGTTCAATCTTTGCTTTCATCTCAGTTGAGCAGAATCCTGTACTCCGTGACGCGATGTTCAATCTTTGCTTTCATCTCAGTTGAGCAGAATCCTGTACTCCGTGACGCGATGCGTCCGCCAAGAAGTGAAGATCTTTGTTGACAAAATGTAGCGGCTACCTTACGTTGTTAAAAGGCCGCTGAGAGGCTGAAGCCCGAACTCAATGCATTTGCGACGCATATAATGAACTATCAGTGAGGCAAACAGCTGTTAATAGTCCCATTTTATTGCACAGACAGATATTTCTTCAGGTTTAAAAGTTGTTAATATGTAAATATGGTCAACAAAGAATACATCGTCCTGACTCACCCCCTCTCGCTACCACACTAAGTGAACAGGTGACTAATATTCCTATTTCCAGGTAATCCCGTGACCCTCCACCATGATCACGTGACATTTAACTCTTTCATGTCCCTTTCAACCGCTTATCCAGATTGTGGAGAAATATAAGAAAATACAAAGTCGGTAGAAAGTTTCTGTGTTCACTAATCCACGTCACTGAGGTTTGGAGTTTAGCTTTATTGACTGCACACTGGCAGTCCCACAGTGGGAACCAAGGCCGCCTTAATGCACGGGCTTACCTGGGCTGAAGCCCAGGGGCCTCTCAAGTTCAGGGGCCTCCCAAGTTCACGTTCATATTGTTTTGTAACTCGTCAGGTTATCTGTCAATCACTCTAACTGCACGTTACATGGCTGCTGATTGGTCCGTGGTAACTTACCGTGAAATAAAATATCAGACGTAACAGATTTTTCTATTCCGCGAATGTGAGCGTTGTCAACGTAGCATTCCGACTGAGTGTGACAGAGAAACGGGAAATAATCCACCAACAAATGAAAGAGTAATTTCTGAAATTTCATAATAAGCACTGAGGTGCAGGTCTCTCTCTCTTTCGCGCGCGCCCGTTTGCTCTCTCTGTGCTCGTGCTTTCTCTGGCATGCAGAAGTCTCTCCAACTGTGCGCAAGATACTGTACCGCTAAATAAAGAAATTAGTACCCGAACATATTAATGTTGTTCGTTGTTATAAAGTTTAAGTTTACTCGTGTTTATATCAGTGACGCGTGCGCAGCTGTTGCGATGTAGTTTGACGCGATGTTAGCTCATAGTACATACATCTGTTGGTTTAGAAAGACGACGCAATGGTAAATGTGCAAGTCAAAGCGCGACAAGACCATCTCTAATGATCATCCCCTGATCGCACCATTCATATTTACAATGTCCTTATCTAAAGATCTTATATACATGTATGTTCCCTGTCTGTCTTGTGCATATTCATACGTGTTCGTTTTACATGCGTAGGATGCATAAATACTAAATACAATGCATACTATATCTTCAATAGCCTACAAAATAAATAAGTGATTAAAAAACAAGATTCTGTCTATAAAGACGTATCTTTTGTTAAAGCTAGCATAGGTAATCCTGTTCAGATACATTTTTTATTATACTGGGTGAAATGGTCCTTCTATCCTGAGAGTAGTCAATACATTATGTGTTCAGAAAACGGAATGAAAACAATCAGACCTCTGTAGCAGCTGCAGGACAGTAAAAACTCCGACCAATCACTGCCATTCGGTGCGTGTGTAAAGAACCAATCAGATGCCTTCATGTCTCGTGGCCCAGCCCCACTGCGCGCGCTGCCCTGCGTGCACTAATCACGTCATCGTCACCCTGAACACTACACCGAGTAAGCAGGAGTTTGCGGCACCGGCACAATGGAAGATAAAAAGCAGCCAAAACTACCACTGCCAGCTTTGCTGGTAACTGCTCGCCCAATAAAAAACCTAGAAAAAGAAAATCTGAGGCAGAAAAGGCTGCAACTAAACAGGTACTGGATAAAGCCAGAGGACAAACTCGCGTAAACATCGGTGGAGCATTTGAACGGTGGAGACAACTGAGGGAGCTGAAGGGCCTGAAAAGCGATGCAGAGGTTGCGGTCTTTCTGCTGAACAGGTAATAATTTGTTTTGCTTCGGGGGATTTGTTATTTCCATGATAAATGTTACGTTAGGCAACGTAGCTATTTTTGTAGCTAGTATTAGCCCAATGCTAACATTAGATTCTCTGTCGGTGTAAATCAGTTGAGTTACAGGTGAATGAGACATGAAGTCGTTTGGTTGATGCCTATAATGTGTTGAAATACTCGGTTTTCCTGTGACCTGCAGCTGACTCCGACTGTGGATGCGCGTTCATGTTTGTGGGGGCGTAGCTTTGGACGGAGTGCTAACGAGAGGGGGTGTAGCTTAGAAGAGGTGCCATTTTCTAATTTTGCTAGCTCTCAAACATTACCTATCCGAGCTTTAACATTAATGCATTTTCACTTTAAAACTAACTTTAACTTCTTATATTTTTAAAACTGTGCTGCATTTAGTTAGTGAGTGGCAATTTTCTGCAAATTTGTATATTCCAAAAACTATATAAACATAAAGCTTATAAACATATATACTCTCACACATTTTGGTTTTATTTTCACCACAAGTTGCTGTGTGGTTGTTAAATAAAGTGTCTTGTGTTTATGCTCAAGTGGGCTCAGTGATCATGTTAATAATGATATTATGGTGTTTTCTGGGTCAAAGAAGGAAAACTCATTGTTGTATGTATTTAAAGAAACTAATGCATTTTGTGATGTAGATTATATTACACTTTTTTTTAATGAGACTATAAATTGAGGGTATGGGGGGGGCTCCAAAACCTCTCAGCCCCAGGGCCTCACATTAGGTTAAGGCGGCCCTGGTGGGAACATATAGGTTCACTATGTTCTTGTATGAAAGCCAACTTGTGTATAAGCTTCAGTACACAAAGCACATAAATCTATCATAAAAGTTAACCTATATAATAGTAGGTTAATGTATTCTCAAGTTAAATAATTGGTGTGTATGCAAAGAGGAGCTGCGCTCGTTTAGAAAGCTGTGCCCTTGGTCATTTGTCATTTTTTGCCGCATACGTCATCAAAATTTAGGTTTTATTTTAGAAGACCTTTTAAAGGCTTGTTTTTGTTGTATTTCTTCCTTCAGAGAGAGTTACCTGTTTAACCAGACATTATGGGAAGAATGTGAAAGGCCACAGAATGTGGTGCTCTGGAATGTGGTCCTGTTTTCAATTCTGCTCAGTATTGCTTCACTGGAGGCTTTGTTATTACTGGCACAGATACTCAATGGACTCATTGGATGTCTCTGTGGAACCTGTTTGAACAAGAATCAGGTACCATGATCAATTTAAATCCTTACATTTACAGCCTCAAATCATCATCATCAGTAAAATGTGTTATGACGATACAAATAAGATTTCTTAGCAAAATGAGCTTGAGGCTAGAAACCCAAGTGGTTAACATCGATGTGCTGCTGTCGGTTCATTTAACATGCATTAACTCAGCATTAATTCATGCTAAAGTAAAAATAAATGTATGTCTTAGAGCAGTGGTGAGTGACCAACCCTGTTCCTGGAGATCTACTGTCCTGGAGAGTTCAGCTCCAACCCCGATCAAACACACCTGAACCTGGCAATCAAGCATTTTAAAAATCAGAGTGAGGTGTATTGAAACTGGGTTGGAACTAAAATATGCAGGAGAGTAGATCTCCAGGAACAGGGTTGGTCACCCCTGTCTTAGTCTCACGTAGCCAGACCTTCAATACTGGTCTGGTGTTTTTCGCTGCTTTTTCTGGGCAAAGCCCGCCCACGAGCTGTTTGACCGACATGTCAAAAAAACAATCACAGTTTGTTTCTTCTACCGTCACGTTTCGAACTCCTCACAATAACGAACCGGCTGGCAACAAGTCAGTTATTGAAATAACCAGCCGCAACCGAATAGCATCTTAATGCACTTCATCAACAGCCACACCAATGAGACGCTCTCGTTAAACATCCGACAGCATATCTCTTCATTTTGTAACACCTACAAGCAATTCAGGAGAACTGAACTTGTTGACTCCACTAACTGCCTCAAGCAAAACTCTTGGACGTCTTTTTGAGAGTCTATGCCGCGAACTTTGCATATTTTTGAAAATCAAATGTTTAGCTGATCATGATAACTCGTCATTATTATCCACGTGAACACTATTCTCTTCCTCAATGGAACGTCAGAGCTTTGTTTTCCAGGGACCGAAACTAATCGCGACACTCGCGTCTCATGGAAATCCAGTTTATTTCAACCAACAAAGATGACTTCGACATTCCCACAGAGTTTTCAAAAAAGTGTACGATAAACATCAGACGTTTAGCCAACAGTCTGTGGGCGTGATGTCTGAGGCTAAGACTACCCCTGTCTTAGAGTCTTCATGGACCCTTATTATAAATATACTCAAAATAATATTTCGGTATACAAAAATGTAATTGAATCCCATTAAAATTCATAAGAAATTATCCTATAGGATATTTTGTCTTGTACTATAAGACCATTTCTATTGGAATCCTATTGGAACAGTTCCAAAATATAATAGAAATTCTTATTGGAATCTTTTAGGATTTTTTTGACAAGGATACTGTGTTTTGAAATGTTAACATAACATTCATGCACTCTTAAAAATGGGTTGGGATGTTTTAACCCATAGTTGGGTTAAATTTTAACCAACCCAACGGTTGTGTTTGTTCATATTTGACCCAGCTATGGATTTCGAGTGAGTACTGGACACACGCTCACACTTAACGACTCATTGTTTGTTTCAGCAACCTCGGATGGCCTGAACCAAGCTAACGCACTCCAACATGTGGGACCTTTAAATGTACAGAAATATGTGAAAAAACAACTACTCAAATGATAAATATCATCTTCAATGTTTGTGAATGATGTCTTTTTCCTCTGACAGGGGAGCATTTGATATATAAGTGGAGAGAATCATGAGATTTAGGTTTAGTGCAACTCAACAAATCATCTGTGGAGCACAAACAGAGATGCTTTACAAAACATTCATGTCATCTTAGTATAGGTTTTAAACAAAATAATAATGAGTATATGATAACAGACGTTTCATTTTTTAGAGTTTCTGTAAACTGTACAAAATTATATCACCAACTGTTTTAAAATAGCACTGTAGGATGACTTTTCATTGTCATTTAAACTCATGAAGATGAATTAAGACTCTTTGTTACCTTTGTTACCAAATTTGTTACCATTGTGCACTGCATTAACCAAAAAATCTAAATAAAGTGGTCAGATGACATTTGGCCAAATAACTTTTAAGTGTGGCAATATTATATATGGTGTTTTATCCTTTTACCACAAGGTGAGCCAAACTTCACAGGTACCATCAGAGATACCAGTGAACCATGTCAAGTTCTGTTGTGATATGTCATTATGCTTTAAAGGACCCCTATTTTCATTTTCATGGTTTTACTGTTTTTGTGTGTGTGTAAGTGTGTGTTAGTACATGTTAACCATCTGCAAAGTTACAAATCCCAAAGTCTACGATAACGCAGGTTATCGTCTCCAACTAAAATCTCTTTTCTTGCACTACAATGAACGTAAGGATCGTAGGCAACAGTTAACTAGATGCACATTATCATAATTACGCCCACTTCTGTAAGTAGCCTATGTTTTCATATTTGTGACCCTTGACCACAAAACCAGTTGTAAATCGGACGTGTATATTTGTAGAAACAGCCAAAAATACATTGCATGGGTTAAAATGATGTTTGTTCTTTCATGCCAAAAATCATTTTTATGTAAGGCCAGTGGTTCTCAAACTTTTTTCGCGTGCGGCCCCCTTGTTTACGGTGCATTACCTCGCAGCCCCCCCAAAGAAAATTTATGACAAAAACTGTTCTTAAATTTAACATTTTAATTAAACAAAACATATTAAGTTATACAAAGTAGTGCTGTTGGTTAGTAGCCTTATTTTTTAGGTTTAATTACACAGAATTCATGATAAATTAATGTATTTTATAAAATGTCATAAAACTTGGGCCCCCCTGGCACCATCTCGCGGCCCCCCTGAAGGCTTGGACCCAGTTTGAGAACCACTGTGGTAGGCTATGTAAAGATTATGTTTCATGAAGATATTTAGTAAATTTCTTCCTTAAGTATGTAAAGACTTTATTTTTGTGAGTGGATGCGATCAAAATACTTGCCTACAAACTTCGCTTTGCCAACTCAGTTCTTTCCCGGGTGTGCCTCATACAGTTACTGGCTCTTTGATCGCCCCCTGGTGGCTGGCTGCAGTACAAGTCATAAACCCTGTCCTCTTCATGCAAACGAACCAGATTCAGGTCAAAATTGCACTTAAAAATGTTACGAAAGATGTTTTTGGTCTTTTAAGGTAGTTGGTAGTTGTTATCATGCTGATATATGTTCAATTGTCGGACTGTCGGAGCTTCGAGGGGAGATTAAAGATATAACTAACTATTCATTTTCGATTTCTGTGTTATTTCACACCGACAAAATGAGTTGTATTTAACTTACCTTATTTTAGCAAGCCAGTCAAATGAGACATTCAAGGGTCGTGGTTGAATTGGGCGTGCTAGCGTTTGTGCGGAAGTTTGATAACGCGGCTCCGCCCACCGGGCTCCATGGACGATTCCTTCTGCGCATGCCTTGGCTCCAAACTGACGTTTTTGCGTAACATGTCATACATTAAACTATGGTTATATTCAGCTTTCAGATGAAAAATTACCCTAACGAGTGGTTTTGTGGTCCAGGGTCACATTTAAAGTAGCGCTTGTTGTTTGTCATTTTTGCGATCACAAATGCAGACATGGTTTTATGTTTAAGTATCTTTACCTTACCAATCTGTTATGTTCTGCTCAAGATGCGTGGCAAATTTGATTGATCAGCTTGGTCATCTGCATTTTCTAGATCAGATTCAGCTCTGATTGATAAGGTAGTAATCAATATACTTGAGGTATTCAGGCCAATCACAACGTACTAGTTAGCTGGCCAATCGTAGGACATGGTGCTTTTCAGAACGATGAGCTTTGTACAACATCAGAGCGTTTGAGGAAGGCGAGGAAATCTGGAGCAACAAAAATGTACGGTATGTGGTAAATAATGTGTTTTTTAACCATACGAACCCATTATATTACAGAAAATACACAAAATAGAATTTTCTTTAGCAAAGTCATAGGGGCTCTTTAAAAATACCCAATTTTACCACATAACTAGAAAAGAGAGCATCGTGATTTTCGCAAAAGTCATAAGCAAACATATCCATTATTCATATCCCTGTACCTTTGTATGTAAGATGTATCCCACAATGCAAAGCATAACTCCATGTCCAATGTGATTAATGCATATCAAATTTTAGTTATCAGAAAATCATGCCTATATTCTTCACCCATTATTTGACAAAAGTTCATCAATTTTACATGACATTGGATTAAAAATGGAAAGTATTTCATTCTGCAAATTCACAGATAACTTGACGTGAGGTTGATGAGGCACAGATGACATTTCAAATACGCAAAATGTTTGGTAGTGCCTATTTAAATAATACAGTAACAGTAGGCGGTGCACAGTACAGTATACAAGGCAAGGTGTGTGTGTGTGTGTGTGTGTGTGTTGTTTGTTTAGTCACAGCCTGTTGAACCGGTCTGATCGGTATCGGTGGAGTCCTGCAGATGTGAATGAACAGAACAGACAGATAAAAAATGAAAGACACCAAAGTGAATGAGAAAGAGACAACAGCTCACGAAAGAAGATCAACATTGGACATGTAAAGTGTAACATGAGGAAACGATCAGCTAACCAAAGTGAAGGGTTAAAGTCTAGCGAGAGAGAGGTGTGAAGAAGATCACATGTTACTCGTGTGTAAATATATATGGAGGAATCATTCTAATGAAGACTGTATGGATCTCTATCATTCACCACACACAGATACTCATCTTCATCTTCTCCATCTGTCATTACAGTAAGTGTCTATCTGTGTGTGTTAGCTGAGGTCTTCTCAATAAAAATAGTAATGTTTTAATATCTTAAAATGCATAGTTTTCTGTAAGAGCTGGAGATAAAAATATATCATTAACTCAAAAGCAATAAAACTATATGTGAGGCAGCATGTACAACCAAATGTGTGTGTGTTTACTTAGATATTTGTTAGGGACAAATCTGTCTCCAAAACAGAAAAATCTGACAAATAAAAAATGTGTATAGGAGATACACACACACACACACACAAAATGTTATCAAGATCAATACATAGTGAATATCTGAAACGTTAGTAATGTAAACACATTCCACGTTATCATGGACGACCTATAAATATCTGGAAATTAAGATTGTATGAGTCATAAAAAAGCAATTCTTTAGCAAATATAAATGTGTGCAGATATGTTGGGTTTCTAAACTTTATCAGCTAGGAAAGTGTTTCTTTCAGTGCAATATCTCAATACCTAATAATAACTTTTAAGAAAACTTTACAAACTCTAAAAAGCTTCACCACTGAAGAATCTTTCAACAGCTAAAAAAAAAACCCTGCCACGTATATTGAAATCTGATGTGATAGTTTCAAGAGTACTTCACTCACCAAACCTGTTTCTCTCATTTTGTCACTTCACATTTCTTGTTTGGTGATTTATTTGTATTTAAAGCCCTGATGGATTGGGAATAAGACGGTCCCCTTTGACATTCTGTTGACTACGTGTCAACTAACTCTTATTACAGTATATATTATCTGCTTAATATCTGCTGAAAACTTTATTGTGATGATCAAACAGACATTTAACTAGAAGTAACTTTATAAGTACATGATAGTAACCCTATACTGTAATGATGAAACTTGGTAGGTGCTGTGTTACTTATAGTGAACAAAATGTCAAAAGAGGACCATCAAAATAAACTGAAATGGGCAGGGTAGATGAATACACACACAGAGATTATTTTCAGCTAACACAGATTTTGTTGAGGCTGATTTGTTAAATACGTCAGCTCAGTTTTGAAGCGTTTTGTCAGTTATTTGTCCCATCTTTCCACACTGACACAGAGTTTCTAATACATCAGTTACTGCCACAGCATCTTGTTTATCTTATAGAGTAAATCATATAGATATTTATGCTATGATTTGCATTATCAGTTAAGATAATCAGCCAATAGATGTGAGCCTTTCCAAATAATGTCCATTTAATGGTATTTACGACAACTATATTTCTAGTGTCATTAATCGCTCTGAAAACCCTGTCAGTGTCAGTTGTTTGCTTTTTTGTTATTGTGTGGTAATGTGTTATCATATAAGTTGATAAGTAGCTAAAGAAGTCCGGTGACTTCCTAGTTTTAAGGAAGGTAAATATTAACTGACTGAAAATGATTTTATGTGTGTGTGTGTGTGTGTGTGTGTGTGTGTGTGTGTGTGTGCAGCTCAGGCCATTACCATTCAAGTCCAGAGCAACGCTGTCATAGCTCCAATTCAGGGAAGTGCATTTTTCTCCGTGGATTTCAAATGCATCGGCATACCGACAATCAAATGGATGTTCAATGCCATAGACAAGCAGCACAGGATTGCAACCTGGATACCCGGTGGCTTAATCAATATCACACAACTCTATGAAGAAAGAGTGGAAACCCATTTTAATGGCTCACTCACTATATCACACTTACGCCTACAAGACTCGGGTTATTATATCATCACTGTAACGGAGCCATCTGGAAACAGCAAAGACGCAGGTGTGCTACTGAATGTAACAGGTGAGTTAGTTCTCTTTTTGCATACAGAAATCTTATATGAACACAAACATATTTTTAAACTCATATTTTTCATTTACTTTTGTATTGTGCACTCTAAAAATAGCTTGGACTCAACAACAACAACAACAACAACAACAACAACAACAACAAAATAACGCAACAGTTTGCATAAATTATTTTGAGTTAAGACAAATTTGAATTAAGTTCCACCAACAATATATTGAGTTGTGTTAAAACAAGTTGAATACTCATAAAAAATAAGTTGTTCTAACTTATTTATTTCCAATTTTTTTTATTGGATTCAATCGTGGACGCTGATTTACACAAAACTACTAAAAATATTTTAACTTTTTTTATTTAACAACACGGCAGAAGACAACCAGTCTTAGCCTTAATTTTTAGCAAAATGCATTTTTAATTGAAACAGCATGTAAGATAATGCTGAGTCTGTTCTTAACTTGAGCAAATGCTCTACTCTTCCGCACAATGGTAACATAACAGAAACTCTTTTAAATACCAAAAGTACAGTCTTCTTGTATTTTCATCTTAATTAAAAATTCAACACCATATTTCTACATTTACTTACTACCAGTCCCATGCAAAGCATGCTGGAAACCTGAAACATGAAAAAAATAGGTTATCAATCTAAATGCATTGAGTAACTAAAACTTATATAAGGTTTTAAACAAACTAACACATAAGTTACACACAATGAGTCTGGACAACTCAATAAAAACCGTTTGCAACTTAAATTGTTTCAATAAATTAATAATTTAGAATTTGTAACTTGCACCAATACATTAAATGAAGTAGTGGCAACACTGTGCGTGTGATTTTTCTCCAGAGCACCTTTCTCTGTTGTGCACAAGTAGCCTACACGTCTTTCCAAAAATCTGTATGCAGTCTATGTCCTTACTAAAAAAAACAGTCCTAAGCTGGTTAAGCAGGCTGGTTTTAGAGGGGTTTTGCCACTGACCCACCAGCTTGAGGCTGGGAAGACCAGTCAACCAGCTACTTCCAGCTAAGACCAGCTAGACCCACCAGCTTAAACCAGCTACTTTCATCTTAACAGGCTTAGCCAAGCTGGACAAACTTCCAGCCTGGTCAAGCTGGTGGGTCAGCTGGTTTCCCAGTAAAAAGGGTCCAAAACCCCTCAAAAACCAGCCTGCTACATCAGCTCAACTGACTAAAACCAGGCTGGGAGACCAGCTTAGGCTGGTTTTAGCTGGTCTTTTCAGTAGGGTAAAGATTCTTCTTCCCCTATGTTTTGAGTGTTTAGATTTGTATTTTAACTGCCATGGGCCACATTGTAGCTATTGACACACATTATATTTTCTATAAATAAAGGAATACGTGATATTGGATCATCTTTATTTACAGGGGTTTGGATAACAGCATTGACTGCTTGAGTGTAATGAATGCAGTCAATGCTGCAAAAAATAAATGTAAAAATTGAATGAGATTTTCTTTTCTATTTGGGAGAAAGAGTTTGGATTAACAGTGGTAGACCGATAAAGCACTGTGTCTGATATATCGGCTGATATTTGGAATAATTTAATTATTAGCATTAGTCAATACCTCTGAAAAGTCACTGATGTAAAATGACCAAGTTTAGGAAACAAATTTATGAAATTAAATTTAGAAAAATAGTCATGTAAAGTAAAAAAGTTTATCATTTGGTTGACTTGTCTTTGTATGTGTGTTTCAGAGGTGCTGTATGAGGACATACAGTATCTGATCGTGTTTATCATTGTGTTGGCGGCACTGGCCGCGTTTCTCATGCTGTGTGTTTGGCTCTTGAATAAACTGTACCGATACGCCAAAGCCTGGTGCATTAAGAGACACTTACCAGGTAAAAATAAAACACATTTAATCTTACACTTACATTTATGCATTTGGCATTATAGTGCATCAACACCCTGCTGAAAAAACCAGCATACCAGCAAGACCGGCATATGTTGTATTTTGGTGCTGGTATGCTGGTGACCACAAGCTAAACCAGCATCAAACCAGAATAGTTTCCATGCTGGTTTGATGCTGTTTTTTTCAGCAGGGCAGCTATATGTTTTAACAGTATGTGCACCCTAAAAATGGCTGGGTTATTTTAAACCCATATTGGTGAATATTGGACAGAAGACATGCTGGGTTAAAAATAACTCAACAACCCAGGTTGTTGTTATGCAACCATGGGTTATGATAACTTAGCAGTAGGATCAAAACAACCTATCATTGGGTCAATTTTAACCCAGCAGTGTGTTTTCTTTTCAATATTTACCAAGCATGGGTTAAAAATAACCCAGCCATTTTTAAGGTGTATGCTCCCTGGGGTCAAACCCACACAATTATGTGATGTCTCTCAGACACATCCCATCAGGTCAATCACAATTGATGTCACACCTGGAGTAACCTGGCCGAATTTATTGACTGTCATTTATCTCTTGTGTATATACAGAGCACAATGCAACCGAACTACAGCCACTGTGATAAGCACAGATGTGGATGCAGCATCAGACCGACATACAGGACACATGCCACACGTCCTCAAAACATTGAGAAGATGAACTCTGGCAGATCTCTAGCTGAATGAAACTCACCAGATTTATCTTCAGATAAGTCCATGTGGAATCACTGTAAAGGACCCAACATTTGACAGCAAAGACCTTTCTTGTTACACAGATATATGACTGTTAACACTTGAATGGACTTCACATGATGCCTACTTGGGACACTTTTGTGAATCGTACTGAAGGGCACTCAATGATAAAGGATTTTGAAATTGTTTGTGTAACCTAAAAATCACATAATAATCGCACAATACTGCAAAAAAAGATCACGAAATGAATGATTTCTTTGAATATAAGCTGATCATAGTGTTTATAGCACACACTAAATAACAAAAATAATGACAGTAACAGGGTTATGGGTTGATCCCTTATATCCAGATTATCATCCATACGTGTTGAGATTTATTAAAAGTATTTCACCACATTATTTATTCACAAGTGTCTTGTATATTGTGTGCAAATGTGGTTGTTCTTGTAACTTTATGAAGTTTTATTGTGAGATAATTCTAGCTTTGATAAATGGCACAATAAAGTGTCTATAAGAGGTGAGTGAATACAAAGTGTTTATTTTTCAAGCTGTTGGCCGAAGTTGGTCTTTTCTTAGAAAAGCAAAACAACAATTGTGCTGAAAAATCATGTACATGTGACATTACTCGGCATTAACAGCAAAAAGGAGCAACAATCCCTCATCCGAATCATACTGACATATGAACTTGTTTGAGTTCGACTTTATGACAAGACCTGTTATGTATAATCGACCGTCTTTAAGGACACGGCGTCAGTGCCGCCATCAGCAGTTCCATTTTGTAAACAAAGTTTCGTCCTTCCATTCTAGCCCAGTGTACTTCTTTATAAGGACCCCTCAGGTTTGTCCATTTAGCGTCCTGCACCACATCGCTCTTGGGCAGCTCTTTAGCTTGACTGCGAGGAAACTGAACCAGCACCTTACAACCGCTCTCTGGACCATTACGCACTACACAAAGACAAAGACAGATTCAGGTTCATTTATACAGGACTCTAAAGTCAAGCAGGACATGTTTACATTTGAGTGAATGACAGTGGGAAACTTAAGAAATATCACAGTCATATTTTGCATAAAACACACTACATAACTCTCTATACGATTACAAAGAAATTACAAATCTGCTACCAATTTACATCCCATTGTACTCATGTATCAGACATGTATGAATGTTTGTGTGTGCATGCACCTGAAATTGAGTATTCTCCATTGGGAGATGCGACTGTGATGGCAGATGCATTTCCGATGCTCTCGATGGGCCCGAGCCCCACGTGATTACTGAAACTCAACACGTGCCAACCCATGACTTTAGCCAACTGCTGCACGGCATGAACCTGATGCTGTGACATCTGCAGAAAGACGCACCACACAAGTGTCAACTACAAGTGTCTTCCGGTCTGAATGAAGCGGGAGACGCATGTGTGCATGCATGACCTGTGACAGTAAGAAGTCCTGCAGCTCCTGTTCCTGATGTGACAGCGTGATGACCCGGCCGTCTCTATGAACCACTCGGATCTGCTCCACTCCAATATTTAGCTGCAACTGAATTGACCTGAAGAGAACAATTGACATTTATTCACTTTGCCAATGAATGAGGAAACATTTAACATGAGAGCCAAACACAAAGCTACATTGACATGTAGAAATAGTATTAGGGCTGTCACGATTATGAAATTTGGCTGACGGTTAATTGACTAATACATTTTGAAGGTTATGAAGATTAATTGCCTGGTTTGTGGCTTTGGCGATAATGCCGGTTATTTGCCTGTTTTAGCGATTTAACAATTATTGCGATTAATTGCCTGTTTTAGGGCTTTGACTGTTATGCCGATTAATTGCCTGTTTAAGGGCTTTGCCGATCATGTCGATTATTTTATTGCGATTAATTGCATGTTGATGCTGGTTTTTTTTTTTTTATTATGCCTATTAATTGCCTGTTTTTGGGCTTTGACGATTATGCCGATTAATTGCCTGTTTTAGGGCTTTGATGATTATGCCGATTAATTGCCTGTTTTAGGGCTTAATTGACGATTATGCCGATTATTTGCCTGATTTAGGGCTTTGACTATTATGCTGATAAATTGCCTGTTTTGGGGCTTTGACTATTATGCCGATTATTTGCCTGTTTTAGGGCTTTGGCGGTTATTGCAATTAATTACTTATTTTGGGGGGCCTTTGACAACTACGCCAATTATTTACCTGTTTAAGGGCTTTGTCCGTTATTTTTCCGGTTTTGGGGCTTTGACGATTATGCCGATTAATTGCCTGGGTTTTTTGGGGCTTTGGCGATTATTTGTCCTTTTTACGATTATTGCAATTGCTTGCCTGTTTTGGGGCTTTGACGGTTAATTGCCTGGGTTTTTTGGGGCTTTGGCGATTATTTGTCCTTTTTACGATTATTGCAATTGCTTGCCTGTTTTGGGGCTTTGACGGTTAATTGCCTGTTTTGGGGCTTTGACGGTTAATTGCCTGGGTTTTTGGGGGCTTTGACGATTATTTTGACGAATTTTCACATATTGTTGTGATTATTTAAATTAAATCTTTTGCAAGGTTTACCTGGCAGTAAACATTAATATACATAACATGTATAGTAATCCGATTCGCTCTCGTTTATACAGGCGTTTTGTGTTTTTTTAGAGAGATGTGCAGTAGTTGCAGTGATCTGAAAACAGCATATAAGGTCTTACTTGCAGATCTGCTCGTATCCTTGAGAGGTGATGAGAACCTTCACGCTGGATTCATACACATCATTAATGTTGGACCAGTGAGCCTGAATCTGAGGATCCTCGATACGACTCGCCAAACTGTCAATGGTGCGTGCCGTCCTAAAGGGATGATTAAAGGGACGTTAACCTGAGGTTTTAAAATGGACTTTAAAGACACATCAGTGTTGTGTTTTTATATAAACTCTGCTTTATGAATAATCTACCTGCTTCTCAGAAAGATGTGTTTGGCCTGTTTGATGATCTTTTCCAGAAGTCCTTCAGTCTGCTGCCAGGAGCTGATCTCTGCTTTATCATAGGCCATGGGTCCCGCCAGCCGCATGCGTTTGTGGCCGAACGGTGCGCTGGCAGGGTGTGGCATCACCGTCGAGCTCAACGTCTGCTTGTGGAACTATACAACCAACGGAGAGAGACAATAACACATCACTGCAGCGTGATAACATGACATCTTTAGTGAGAATCTGATGGCCGTGTGAGCACGTACCTCTCGTATGAGCTGGTGGAGATTGTGCTCCAACACATACAGATGGTCGTCAGGTTTGCTTCTATCGGGTGATGATCTCTGGCTCTTCTTCTCTCCAGTGGAATGACAGAGAGAGATGGAGAGCTGAAGACCTGACAAACACACACAATTGCACCAATAACTAGATGAACCAAATCTGTTTCCTAATAATAATATTGTTTTTAACAAAGCACTGTTCACTCTGCTAGAATATTAAACGCTTGACATAACGAAAAAAATTAATAAGAGAGCCATTCTACTTTCATAGGCGATATGCATACCAGGGAAAGGTTGTGATATGATCTGATTCTTGACGACAATGTGAGGGATCTGTGATTTGATCTGCACAGCCTCACGCGACAGCTGAGCAAAAATCTCTTTACACAGCAAGACATTCTGTGCCGCTTCCAGCCGTAAGTGCCACATCTGAGAACCTGAGAAAGAAAAATTAACAAGGTCCATATATCCTGACCATAAAGCTCGGTCTACTCCAGGTTAAAACGCTGACCTGATCTGCCTCAATTCTGTGTTTTGAGTCTGAAGAAATAAGCTCTGCTTAAAAAATTATATTAATATTGTTATAACATGAAATGTTACTACTATGTACAGAACTTGTATTATTCATCTATGCCTAGATAAATACAGTTTTACATTCTAGGGCATACGGAAGAAAAACATCTTTCTTCAATTATTCTAACTATATACCTGGTTTGACTTTGGGTTGTCTCCTCAAGAGATTCACTGTGCCAAGGTCTCCTATATCAGGAGACTGTTTCTGAATGGACACCTGTAAAGACACAGACAAACAATGAAGTTGTACGTTCTCATCCTACACGTTTATTGACTTGACATCATACGTTCTTGACTTTTACCTTGATATATGCAGAGCCCTCTAAATCACTGGGGATCTGAACGTTAAGTGGACAATAATCATCTGGGATCTTCTTATCCAGGTCAAGCTCTGTGTTCTTGATCACCTCAAATGTGCCATGATGGGGAAACAGAGACCCTGCGTGTAAACACATCAACATTCAACATGACATGAAATAATGAGTGGCACTTCATCTCCATTAAGTAAATTCATAACATTCAGATTTTAGGTATAGCAAGGTGATTAAACATAAGTGTAATTCATGGGCCATAGAAGATGATTTTTAATGACAATTTAACCTCTTATGAAGGCTTATTTTTTTCTCTCCATGTGAAATATAGGAGTGAGCGGGCACAAACTAACGTGGTGGGTCGAGCAATCTGTGCTTTTGGTCTTTTTCTCTTACTGTCAAAAGATGATCTCCTGAATTTGTGAAAAGTTTTGATGTGTTTTGGTTAAGATATTGAACAATGAGTGTTTTGAAGGCATGAAAGTAAATTTCTTTATCTTATGTTTTTATTGTTTTTATTTCTGAGTTGGGTGTGTAAGTCATCAAATCCAACCTTATATTATTTAAATCACTGTCTTGTTACCTAAACCATGAAAAAAAAACATAAAAAAGTCTAAAGTTAAACTTACAATTAAGTTGAAATTACTATTTATCAAAATGATAAATGTCAATACAATATCAGGGGAAATAACTCACAATTATGATTTTTTTTGTCTTAATTGTGCAGCTCTTTAAAAAAATCTATTTATATGCATTGATGCATAATAAAAAGATGATTAGATGAAGGATCATGAATGTGCGGATATATATCTTTTATAGGCAGATATATAAACAATGTCCACCTTTAATATATATTTAAGTACCTCAGAGGTACATTCTGGGACCAAATAGACCTTATTAGTACCTCAAAAATACATATTAGTATCGCAAAGGTACATTTTGGTAGTAAATGTTTACATCTGTACCTAATGGTCCATACAATTACCTTTCTAAAGGGTGCTGCCCCACTGACAGCTAGGGTACATATTTTGACTTTTTTCTAACAATGTAGGTCCTTAGGGTACGGTAATCTACCCAAAATTGTATTCTGTTTTTTACTCATGTAAAGGAGCCAAACGGAAACTTAGGGTACAGCCCCAGTGTAATTGTATGAGAACGATATGTCCCACAAACAAACTTTAAGGGCAAATGCATTTGCACCAAATTTTGCGCCCATAGGCATTCTGGTCTGAAAACGAGGTGTGTTCAGGCGCATTGTTGGCGCGTTGCTATTTTGAGGCAACTAAAAATAGACTACGCCATTGACCAACAAAAACCTAGTCTAAAATCAATAGTGTTTTTGTTATTTAAAGAGCACGTTAGTAATATGCGCCTATAAACGGGACGACAACGCGGGTTTGCTTATCACACACATTCATGCACAGCAGCACCAAAAAAGCTTTTAAATATGAAAATTAAAGCATTCAAATGTAAAAGATTATTTTTGAATGGACATAAATGAGGACCGATTATGAGACGTTAGATGGCGTAAAGAGCTGCTTCACCTGCAGCCTGGTAAGTTAATAAATGCTTTGCTTTAAACAAATGCATCTGTTTAAAAAAAAAAAAAGTATGCTACCCTACAGATTTATTGTATTTGATGACTCTGTACCTGGGGATAAGGCTTTAAAAAAAAAACATGGCGCTGTCCAAGTGCTGAAATGGCTCTCTTGTTTGTATTTTTAGAGTACAAATTATTTTATGAGATTACAATGATTATGTAGGATATCAATACATTTACAGCAATTAAAAGCCGGAAGAAAAGGCTTTTAAAGGTTTTAATCCAAAAATTATCATTTCAATACAAATAAAAACAAAATTTTCTAGCATTAATCTTAAACTGGTGGTCTTCTCCCTCCCCTTAGTATTTCAGTTTACAAATTCCACTTTCTAAATAGGGATTAGGCATGGCGCCAGGCGCAACTTGCATTTAAAGGGGATGAGTGCTAAGATCATTAAAATAGGGCCCTAAGTGTTCATTTGTAGCAGAGATCTGTATGTTGATTGTGTAAACTTTTTTTATCTAACTTAAAGTTAGTTTGTGCCCCGATCTCCCCTACTGTATCATCCTGTTATTCTATATAAATGATTTAAACCATTCATTTAAATTAAGATTTGAAGTATAATCATTATTTATATTTTTTCAACTAATCGGATAAAAACATGAATATTACTCAATTCGATTTTTCACTTAATATATCGCTGGTTGCACAATGAGAAGAAGCACCTGATAAACATTTAGCTCGCTGATTGTATGAAGAGCATATTTAAGCACGCAGCTTGTCCTGTATGAAGAACGGTGGTGCGAGAGCATGTGACGTCACAGACCAAGTATTTGACAACAAATTTCATTATCGATTTCTTTAGATTTTTTGATTGGTTGTGGCAACCCTAGTACCAATACTTGCTCTCTAAAGAAACATTAGCGGAGTAAAAATATTACCAGCACTGCGGTAGCTGAGATCTCCCAGGATTTTGTCTCCAACTTTGCGCAGCTTCCATTGAGAGCGCAGTCGCAACAGTTCAGAGTTAAAATCTCTCTGCCTGCGCTGCTCCTGGTTCTCAGTCAGTGACTTGGTCAGTTTCTCTGCACCTTTAAGAAGAAACTGAGCTGCTGTCCCCAAAGACTTTTTCTTACTGATCAGCTGGAAAACCTGTGGGCTCTAAACACAAACAATGAAGTTGTCATTTCAAAATGGAAACTTAACGAGAATGTATGGGAATTATTTGGAAATGTATATAAACTATCATTTACAAACGTAAATAAACATTTTGTTTGGTCATGAGCAGACATGCATCCAAGGTAATACAAATTTTGAAGATCCAGATACTTACGCTCATCAAGCAGTGGATTTATTTCATAATAATGTGTTTGAAACTATATAAATGTGCTTCAATGACCTTAGCAATACTGGGGTCCTGGGACACTGGGTCAAGTGCCATATACTTCTTCTCTTTGACAACACTCAGGACATCATGTAGCACACACATCTCTGTTAAAGAGCTCCTCAGATTGTTACGCACAGCGTCCCACGGCCACAATGAGGGCTGAAACTTCACTGTACCTGTTGACAGAGACCATCGTTAGCAGTTAAATCCACTGTGAAGAACAAACTCAAGTCGACAGAGTCAAACAAACGAATACCCTCGTCCTCTTCCTGTTCACGTTTGCTCCATTCGTCCCTGTTTTCCCGTTCTGTCCGTTCCTCATCCGAATCTGAGCTCTGGCCAAAGTCAATCCTCTGAGCGAGCTTAGCCAGGTTCTGAGACATGGACAGTGGAGGCACGTATGTTTCTATCCCGTCCAGAGAGACTTCCTGTACCTGTCGCTCACAGGATGACTCCATGCTCACACGGACCGCTGGCCCTCCCGACATCATGTTGAGTGAATGTGTCTGCAGCGGAGGAACAAAACATTTAGACACTATAAATGCACTCATTATGTTCAATAGTAATAATGTAAGAGCTCATTATGGCAGGATGTTCTTTGTACGTAACCAGGGATGACAAAAAGTCTGTCTACACAGACAACTCACAAACTATGATAACCAAAAAAGTGCTGTCTAGCTAGAAAACACAAGGTTCTGGGACTATGATGCACAAAGGTAGACTCCTTAGCTTACTATGCTGCATAAAAGTTAAGTAGACAGGCATATCACTATGTATTTAAACAATGATGCTGTCAAACCAAGTAGCAAACTAATTTTTGGTCAAAACTGATGCCTAGATATACAACACACTATGTTTTGACACAGAATTGATGTTTAGGTAGGCAGCCTACTGGGTTATGAGACAGAACCATTGATTCAAACATGCTAAAATCGCTTTGTGCACCTCTCTTGGTTCCTCGTACGCAAACCCCACAATCTATTATTTAGAAATGATATATAAGATATAAAAATGTTGCGAAGTATACTTACATATACGAAAAGGTTTTCTGTTCGTCTTTGTTTATTTGTTTGTGTTGTAGCTCCGTGCTAAATAACTGCAGCCCGCTGCGACTGTCTGAACGAGAACTGCCAGAGCGCTCAAATCTCGCGAGAACATGGATATACGAGAGGAAGTTACGGTCAAGATTTTTTTTATTACACAAATGCAAGAATTATACAAATGTTTGCACATAAATATACAACTCGCAACAAGTGGAAAACAAATAAACATACATAAAAATGTAAAATAAAAAATAAAAAAGGTCATGCCAGTGGTAAATTACAACAAGGTTACGGTCAAGATTTGTTTGTTTAATCTGCTTAAAAAGCGTTCTTTTTACATTTACATATATATCTATATGGGAAATTGATTCGGGTATAAATAAAAGTAAGTGGTCAAGGCGGTTTTTCCATTGATCAGACACAAAAAATAATATCAAAATAAAAAATGTTAATGAATAACGTTACTTTCCACAGCTTCGCAAATCTATTTATTAATATTTATTTATTAATATTAATAAATATTGATATATTTTGTTTTAAGCTTTTTATGTTTACTTATTGTTTAATTGTTCAATTTTAATAAAGTTAATTCGTGTAATTTTCTTATTTTTGAACCTACGAACTATCCCAAACTTTACCATAATATGTGCAAAGCGGTCTCGGCGGTAGACTAGAAAACTTTTATTGTGGAAATGATTGCGTGCTTCCTACGGCTGGTTTAAAAAGAGGAAGTGACGCGACTGCAGTTTTGAAAAAGCCGTTGTGTTGACATGGAGCTGATTAAACAAAGGTGTCTGAACTACTTGTGCGAACATGAGTATCAGACAGATTGATCGTCGCTGTTTGATGTAATAATGTCGTGCGAAGAGTAAAGCTCGTGCCTGGTCCGTGAAACTGTTGATCTCTGCAGACATGAGGAGAAAGACAAGTCGTTTGCGGCTCAGTCCCAATGAAGAGGCTCAACTGGTGAAAGAAGAGCTGGACAGGAGGAGAAAACTCCGATTACAGCAGGTCACATTTACATTTAATTTATGAATTAGTAAAGTTTGCAGTTTGCGTGTGCATTGGAATCTACGCTTACATGCACACGCAAACTGTAAGCAACAAATAGAGCTGTGGTGTCATGCTGTGATTTTTATGACAAGTTAATGTGTTTTTATACTTTTGTACACTCTAATACACATACAAAATGTGTTTTTCACCACTAGCAAAGTGTATACACTATACAATGTGAGGTCTGATACCTAGAGCCCATTGTGTGATCAGTGTGTCCACAAAAGAGTGGATTAAATACAAATCAGTTTATTATTGATGAAGTAACCTAGTTTGTT
Organism: Paramisgurnus dabryanus; assembly: GCF_030506205.2. Lineage (NCBI taxonomy): Eukaryota > Metazoa > Chordata > Actinopteri > Cypriniformes > Cobitidae > Paramisgurnus > Paramisgurnus dabryanus. The sequence goes on from NC_133344.1 coordinate 37,688,685, forward strand.
GCGTTGACAGGTTCGCGAGCAGCAGCGTTATATCGCTCAGCAGGTGCGCAGGGAGGTGCAGGAGAGGAGAGAGAAGCAGCTACAGATCATTGCTGACACACTGCAGGATGAATGGCAGCAGGAGAGAAATGACAAACTACAGACCATAGCCAGAGCCTACGAGGACAGCCTACAGTCTGTCGGCAACGCCCACCGCAGCGCACAGGAGAACGTAAGGAGAAAACCTCAGATGTGCTGCACACAATGAACCCAAATCTCATAGAGCTGCAAGTTATATATATCCTGGATAACCTGCCTGTAAAATAAGTTCACAGTGTGTGTTTGTCATTGTTTGCTTTTATAGCAGCCTGATTTAGAGGCTTTGGCTCGGAGGAGTGTGGAGAGACAGGACCGTGCAGCAGACAGACACAGGGAGGCGCTCCGAGAGCTCACTGCCCGTCGACATGAGGAGGAGGAGCAGCGCCAGCGGTCAGTACAGTCGCTAAGCATGACTACTCAAATTCTCTGGAGTTAAAGCAGTTGTACTACAGTCGAACTATAGATCACACACTCCTTTGACGTTTTTATTCATTCATTTGTTGGACACTTGTCCGAAGTGACTTGCAGTGCTTTTAAGGTGCATATAAATATGTGTGTTCCCTGGGAATCGATCTCCCAGAACCTTTGCACCTTTAACTCGTATTGAAATCTTATGAAGCTAATCGATCGTTCTGTGCAAGAAACTGTATGATATTTACAACATTATTCATGCATTCATTGCATTTAGTGATAACTGGGTTTCGGCAAAGCAAAATCTTTAAACAGAATTCAAAATAAGCATATTTAAGAAAGAATTTGCAATTTGAAGATGTTTACATGGACAAACAAATGCTTGCACATTGAAGGAAAGGTAAAATCAGGAAAAGCATAATAGGTCCTTTTTTCATCTAAATGCAGCGGGTAAAATAAGTATTGAACTGTATATATGTGGCTGTATATCACCATTTAGTTTTGTCTTGTAGAACAAGTATCTGTCGCCAGAACTATAAGCGATCACGAAAACAGACCTGTGACCAAACAAAATCACAGAAGCATGTTTAGTGTGCCATATGAGTAAACACTACATAAATGTTTTAATCAAAGAGTAATTTACACTGATCACACAACATTTAGAGTTCGTTGGTGGGATTAAAAGTATATAATGAAATTAGCATTAAAGGAATATTTCATTTTCTTAAAAGAAAAATCCAGATAATTTACTCACCGCCATGACGTCCAAAATGTTGATGTCTTTCTTTGTTCAGTCCAGAAGAAATTATGTTTTTTGAGGAAAACATTGCAGGATTTTTCTCATTTTAATGGACACCACCACTTAACACTTAACTCAACACTTAACAGTTTTTTTCAACGGAGTTTCAAAGGTCTATAAACGATCCCAAACGAGGCATAAGGGTCTTATCTAGCAAAATGATTGTCATTTTTAACAATAAAAATAACACATACACTTTTAAACCACCACTTTTCGTCTAGGTCCGGTCCAGCGCGACCTAACGTAAATGCGTAGTGAAGTAGGGAGGTCACGTGTTACATATATAAAAAACGCACATTTGCGGACCATTTTAAACAATAAACTGACACAAAGACATTAATTAGTATCAGTTGACATACAACAACGTCGGAATGGTCCTCTTTCAACACTTGTAAACACTGGGGCGGAGTTTCGCATTCGTCCTCTGTGACCTCTTGACGTCATGAGGTATTGCGTGAGGTCACGCTGACGCTTTCAGGACGGGATCTTGACAAGAAGTTGTGGTTTAAAAGTGCATATTTTATATTTTTCTTGTCAAAAATGACAATCGTTTCGCTAGATAAGACCCTTATGCCTCGTTTGGGATCGTTTATAGTCCTTTGAAACTCCGTTGAAAAAAACTATTAAGTGTTAAGTGGTGGTGTCCATTAAAGTCCATTAAAATGAGAAAAATCCTGCAATGTTTTCCTCAAAAAACATAATTTCTTCTGGACTGAAAAAAGAAAGACATCAACATTTTGGATGACATGGCGGTGAGTAAATTATCTGGATTTTTCTTTTAAGAAAATGGAATATTCCTTTAATGCTAACAGAGCCAAACAGCCTTGTACTTTATTTACATCCTTGCTACAACATAAAAAGCAGCCCAAAATGGCCTCACCCCCTTTGTTGCATGTTCCAGGGGGCAGGGTTTGTGCACATTTTGGGGTTTGTGATGTCATTAAAGAGTAACTAAACCCTAAACCAACTTTTTTTAGTTAGTGATCTGTAAGAATGATGCTTTATTAGTGCTGTTCATTGATTTTAGTAAGTTTTTTGACATTTGGATATAAAGTGTTTCAATACTACAATATATGGTGTAAAAACGTCTGAGTGCTGCCCTCTTCAGGTTGAACGGTGGCTACTGCAGTTGAATTTTCCTATTGGATGTTGGGTCCAAGAAATGACCCGTGACGTAAGCAGGTTCAAGCTCACCACGCCCTTGTTACGATCTCACCACACACTTAGTTCGTCCCCTCTATCTCCGTTGGGATCTGCCCACTTTTCTTGCATTTTTCAAATATTGCAGTGGGTGGAGTCAGGCTCTGACCAGGGGTTTAGTTACTCTTTAAACCAGGAAGAAGTTTGTAGTTTATGAGAACCTATTTCTGTTAAAGAAAATACCTCCCTTGCATTAAACTTTGAGCGTTGTAACTTTGCAGCATAATGTTGTTTATGGTCAAACAGCAACGCTGCACACTAATTGATCTTAAAAAGGGAAATCCTATTCAAGGACCCCTTCAATGATGCTGATTATGATGGATGTATTAATAGTATACCTGCTTTTTGGAGCTTCAGCATTTTTGAGACCTGTATATTATGCCAATGAGTGACTGATTTTTTTTTTTATAAAATGTGTTCAGCTGAAGTCATATACATCTGTAAATTGTGGGAGAATTTTCATTTATTACTAAGTAACCCAGAGAAATGTATGAATATCATGAAACCCAGGATATCATTAACACAGGCCTAGCAATTTTGAGTCTTAAAACCGTTGTAAACTACAGAATAATAAATATATTATAAGAATAATATTAATGCATGAAATGCTGTTTTATTTTTCATATTGTTTTGTGGTGCTATCAGACATGTTTTGATATATAATATTGCAGGTATAATTATCTAATGTAGAGAGTACTTTTGTTTGACAGACACGTTGAAGCTCGGAGAAAAGCTCTTTTAGAGGAAAAGAAGAGGGCTTCAAGAGTAGCCAGTCTGCCGCCGCCTCCTCCAAACCCTCTGGAGGTACGCTTCTCACCCTTTATTTCTGGGCTGTGTGTTTTCGGTCTATGTAATATGTTAAGAAACTGTAAGATGAGTCTGTTTCATGTCTCAGAGCATCGGGATGAAGACGTGTCCTCCGCTCAAGTCAGGACCTGCAGAACGTTTCTCTGTCACACACCATCACATGTCAGAAACAGCCGTGGACCGAGAGACTGACACCCAACAGGTCTGGACCGTTATTGACTCTTGATAAGACCAACCTTATAAACCATGAGCTGTATACACACACACATGCAGTTCTCACATCTGGTTCTACCTGAACAGCATCTAAAAATTTAATACCCCGCAATAATAACACTTACAGTTCATATCAAATTTTTTTTACATAATGAATGATATACAAATATACTTAAATAGTACATTTGTAGGACATTGTTATTTTATGGGTCATAGCATCTTGCTGAATTTCTGACACTGGCAGAAAATAATCACAATCTGTCTTTGATCCCAAGACGGAGATAATGGGCGTCTTTTCTTTGAAACTCTGTTACTGTACAATTAAGGTTGAGTTGAATGATTTTAAAACTGATCAAAAACTTTTTTTATCTTACAGATGGATGCTCGACAGGCCGCAGAGGAGGAGTTCCAGCGTTTGGAGGAGGTAAAGCGGCTGGAGGCTCGTGATAGGCAGGAGAAACTGGAGAAGGCACGACTTCGAGGAAACCACGCCCTCAGGAACGAACAGCACACACAGGTAGAGCCTCAGATCTGTGAGGATATATTCAGATATTTATCTGAAAACTTGATGTTTTATGTTTTCTTTTGTTGATGGGAATTAAGTGTCAAAACTTTAAAGCTCACGTAACACACGTTGTTTCTGCATTTCTGATGTTAATCTGGAGTACCTATAGAGTAGTATTACATCCTTTATATCTCCAAAGAGTCTTTAGTTTAATCAGATTTATAAAAGAAATTTCAGCTTTACTGAATCTTACCGATAACGTACGAAAAAATAAAGGAGGAGGAGATACTGCCGCGGGAGGGGCGAGTACGAGTCATGCAACACTATACAACACTCTTTAACTTATTATTCACTACATGTTCGTGTCATTTTATATAAAATCCAGTGCATCAAACACACATGCAAAACTCCGCTGCTACCCCGGATAATAAACTATATCCATTTTTTTCATAAGGCTGGATTTCTTCTCCTTACATCCAAAAACATACTTCTTCTTTCGTGCCATTGTTGAGTTTTGAAATTAAACAAAGCTGTGTTGAGTGATAAGATGTTTGCAAGTTTTAGCGTCTCCCGCTGATTGACTGGTGGGCGGGGTTTTCCGGGGGAAGTGCCCATATAAAGAAGTGATACGTTTAGAAACCACTGAAACGTCAGTTGGACCTGTAATCGAAAAAAAAACTTTCCGAAACTTGTACGAACGCTGGTGAAGTGCATTCGGCACAGAAATACTCTGTAAAACGCCCACATGCTTTTTTTGACACTTTGCCTACATTTAGCATGAGGAAACAACTCTATAACTGTGTTAATAAGTCAGAATGCATAGAATACCATTGAACCACCCCTTTAATGCTCACTGCCCACCATCACAGTTGTGCTGATTTCCCAGTGGAAATTATATTATTAGTTTAACTTTTCAGTTACAAAAATCAATATTTTAATTTTTCAGTCTCTTAGACAACACAGGATTGTGATTTAAATATGCTTAAAGATGAAGTTATCCCATTGGACTTTAACGCACTGGTCATATGGCATTATAATAATCTGTGGTCTGTGTGCATGTAGGACCGTGCGCGGTTACTCTGTGAACTGGAGCGTCTCCAGCAGGCTGATTTACTGCGCCGCAGACAGGCAGTAAACCGCATCCCAGCGCAGATCTTTCAGCCTCTCTACAGACAGCAAGAGCTCAGAGATGAACAGCAGCGGGATCTTGAGATTGCCTTTCATGACATGTACACTGAGGAGCACAGTATGTTCCTCCTAAACCCTCTCTTAGTTTAATACTAATCTTCTTATATAAGGTCATCTATGAATGCTTCAGCTAGATGTTTAAAGACCATCATATCTCAGTTTAATATGCAGAGACCCTTTCAGTTTTTGTTGATCTTTTCTAGAAGTCACAGGTGATCTGGAGCTTCAGCTGGTCCCTGAACCTCTTCCTCATTCATCTGCTGGTAGTCATGATGAGGACCTGGATGTGACCGTTGACCCTGAAGGGGAGGAGCCTGATACAGTCACTGAAACACTAGGTGAGCTTGCTGCTCATGTCTGAAAGCATGACCTGCAATGAGAGGAATGTAAATTGAGATCTGTATTGATGCTTTCATCTTTCTGTAGAATCCTCTGTACCATCAAGAGACCCTGGTAGACAAGCTCTGAGAAAACTTCTTGACCGCATCAGGAATCAAAGAGATCGGGTCCAAGAGCAACAGACCGCTGTGGAAGAAACTTCAAGTGAAGATGTTGTTACAGATGGTTTGAGTATTGAAACAGGATCTTTAAACAGCCAGGAAAGAGAGCAAGCAGGCAGTGTAGAGGAGCAGACGTCCACCGTAACCGAAAGCGAGGAGGGTACGGCTCTTCCTAATATTCCTGTCAGCTCTTCCAGTAAATCCGTATTTAGAGATGCTAGGAAAAATTTCTTTTTTTTTTCAGGTCCTGAGGTCAGCGATGAACCCATAGTAGCAGGAACGATACCCATGCCTGAGGAAGAAGCCCATGTTACGCCCGTGTCTGCAGAGAGCGAGAGGATAACCCAGCAAACAGATGTGAGTACACAAGTATACAAGTCACCCTTAACAATGAGCTGTGATGTAATCCTATAGTTACCAGAGTGCTTGTGAAACACACATTTACACCTTGATGGCATCTACACTTGAACTGAGCTCGGTTAGCATGGACCTGGAAGTTTAATATAATAAAGTTTGGCTTCAGTCTGTGTTTTATGTCTGTCACAGGAGTTGACGCTCTTGAGACGACAGCGGGAGCAGCTGATGCTTCTAGAAGAAATAGAGGAGAAACGGCGAGAGCTCGAGCAGCGCTTAAAAGATGCTCAGCAAGCGAGACAGACACTGGAAGACGCTGCACAGATGCATTCTGGGATTGAGGAGACCAACACACTTCCTGAGCCAGCTCCAGAGGTCTGCTTATTGCTGAACTGTCGGTCATGAATGTAAAATCTGTTATTTATTATCTCGCATGTGAACATGCTGGTTGTCTTATGAAGGTTACAGTGGGAGACACACACACAGAGAGACTCCGTCAGTACCAACAGCGACTCCTGGAGCAAGACAGGTCAGTGTGTGCAGTGTCGATTTGTTTGTGGTTTGTTATAATAAATGTTAAATATTCAAATCCGTACATTTTAGCAGCACTTTTGTAGCACTTCTAGTATACTTCAAATAAAACGTAATGAATCATTGTAGAGACATGAAAGAAAGGAAAAACGTTATTGTCTGTCACAAGTGACAGAAATTTGTCTTTGACAAGACATGCTCAGATAACATTAAGACCTATACGAAAACAATTAGACAATACAAAAATTCGCTCTACAAACATACATGTGCAAAAATAATAAAGAATATGAAAAAAAAGTAAAGCAGTTTATTAACATCTATGTAATTACTAGTCTTGAAAGACAACTTTTGTCTTTTACTTTGATTTTATATCTGAAGAAAGCAAACTGATACAGTGACAAATTATCCCATTGTTGACGATGGGATCATACAATCTTAATGCACAGTCCTATATATGTTATCATTACTATGGGTGTAACGAAAAATCGTGATACACACTTATATACCCGTCTGATATCTTTTTTTTTGATATGCGAAGGTGATATTATGCACAGCTCTCATGTATTATGGCTCTTTGATCAGTAGGAAGTCCTCATCAATCTAAAATCCCTGTGAGTTTGAGTCGTGGGTCAGTGATAAAAACGGATTGGCAAGATGAGAAATTCAAAAATATTTTGTTTTAAAAGCATGCATCAGGTTTATTTCGATGCACTTAGTGTGTATTTGTTAATTTTATGATTTTTTTTTTTTTAATTTGCACCATTTTTATGAAAGTTAAGACTAAATGGACCTGAAAAGGTCAAATGGTGTAACGCCAATTATGCCAAAGAATAAGAGATATTAAATATTTTATCCACCTTGATGGCATGTAAACGTAATCATAAAAAAAAAATCATTTTAAAATACAATTTTATTAGTTATTTCTAAATGTAAATTGTAATGCCTTTTTGTAATATTTGTCCTGACATATGGTGAAAACAGCTCTGTTTTCTAAATAGTCTTTGACAATGATGTAAAACTGTATGTAAAAAAATCATATTACACTAAAATAGATGTTTACATTTATTACACACTTTTTTAAAGAATATTTTTATATTTTCATTTAAAATAAATACTAGTTACACCAATTGACACAGACCATTGACACAGACCGGTTACATTGGCATTTTTGCAATTATTCCCCAAATATTCTTTCAAAATGTAATAAAAACAGAAATTTTAGACTTGGTCCTCAAAAAAGAGAATGTATGCAAGTAATCTGCAAATTTGTTTTGAAATTTTAACCCTTTTACATTTAATTGAACCATACGGACACACAATTATTAATGTCACGTCATCAGTGTTGGGGCTAGTTACTCAAAAAAGTAATATATTACGTATTACATATTACTCTCAAAAATAGTAATCCCTTACTTTACTTTATTACTCCCTGGAGAAAGTAACTAGTTATATTACTAGTTATATTACTAGTTACATTTTTTTTCTGGACAAGAATGTTTATTTGGGCAAGCCACGGCCAAGAAAATGCTGGCTTCCTTACCCGCTACCGGACGCGGGGCACAGCGTTAGGAGAAACATTAAAGAGTGTGCACTTCACCGTCAAGTTATTTTCCTTCCGTTGAACATAATAAAATATGACTGAATCTCCACCCGTCGAAACTAGCTTTCTGTTACTGGGAACCTTCCTCTGAAAAAGAGCTTGCCGTTGTTGACGCTTCCATTTACCCGATCTGTCTTTGAGTGTGCCGCTGCCGCTCTGTGCTGCTGGCTGCTGGGTGTCGACCAATCGGTGATGGTAAATGATACCTCATGCCAAACTTAGACCAATCACTGTTCCATTCACGCCCTCCTCCCCTTCCCTTTTGTTCTCTGTGTTTTGTGCCTTGTGTGATGAAGGTGCTACTGGCGAATGTAACTCAAGTAACTAGCTCGGGAAAACTGTAATAATATTACCATTTTCAGACGGGTAATGCCTTACACTACTAGTTACTGAAAAAAGTAATTTTATTACAGTAACTAGTTACTTTGTAACTAGTTACACCCAACACTGCACGTCATTGACCCTTATAACATGCATTTGAAAACGCAACACTCGTCAAACATAAACATTATACATATTCTTTATTATCAAGAAAAAAACCTGAAAACCTTTGAAGACCAAGCGATATAAATAGGCTTATAAGCATTTCCTGGAGCTGCGTGTGTAAATGGTACTTTTTCTGCAGCCCTCAATAAGGTGCATGTCTGAGCAATGATGATAAATGTTTTGAGCCTGAAGTACATGTTAAATAAACATGCATTTAATGAAGGCATCTACACTTGAACTGAGCTCTGACTTTTAAATGTAGTGGCATTTCATCATAATTTATTGAGAAGCACAGCAAGCAAATTGCATGATCTATCGCTACACCCCTAGTCATTACAGCCTTACAGCTGCCTATGTATATAGTAAGGGGCTAATCACACCAAAAGCGCTTTAAACGCTTGAAAACGCAAGGCGCAACGCACTGCCTTTTTAAAAAAAGAGCAGTGCGACGCGGCTTTTTATATTGCTAGGCAACCACGGAGTCAGCTGTCTTGTCAATCAAATATTGAAGCGTGAGCGTTCTTTTGCTGTTAACTGTAATATTAGCAGAAACTTTAAAAAGAGGGCGCTTGCTCTGACCTTGTTTGAGGGTGAGAGGTGCACAAACATGCAGGAGAGAGTGAGCGAGTGGAGTCCGGTTTTTCAAAGCAACTGTAAACTTCCCTCACCACAACGTAAGGCCCGCCTCTCCCCTCATTCGATTGGACAATGGAAATGAATGACGTCTGCTCTCAGCGCTCCCTCAAAAGCGCGTGTCGCGGCTGACGGCAAAAACCGCAAGGTGCTCGGCGCGCATAAGCAGCGCACAAACACTCCATGCCCATAGAATATCATTCAATAAAGGCGCCTGCAACTGCCATAAACGCTTTTGATGTGATTAGTCCCTAAGGCAATTCAGCCTGTTTTGGCACCTTGACCTGTGTGCTAATTCTTACATTATACAACACCTTGTGGTTAACTTTCTTTTTTATACAGGCGTCATAAGAAGTGTGTTGATGATGCTCGACGCCGACTGGAGGAATATCAACATACTCTGAGATTACGATCCACCATCGGTATTGACACATTACAGGCGTCTTCTGTTTGCCCTCTACGTCTGCCCAACATCAGAATACCTGATCACCAGTCAGTCCTCACCCACCCTGGTGACGACATCAGCCCGGAGGAACAGCACAAAAGAGATGTTGTGCCAGTTCAGTTACAGGTTAGTGGTCAACTACAGAGACATTTTGTCATCCTTGATACCAGATGCTTTTAAACTCTTTGTATAAGTTAGTTATTTATCTTTATAAAGTTCAATTCAATGAGCATCTATGGACAATTTGTAATCTGACATATTGTGTGGATATTTTGTACTATTTTGATCAATAAGAAGTACCTCTGTCTTATTCAAGTTAAGCATAACGAAGTTATTTGCTAGCCTAGAAAACCGATTGGTTTCGGCAGGTTTTAAGGAAAATGTAAAAGCTGATGTTATGTTTCCTAATAATGTCTCCTAGAGGTAGCATGTATGATGAGAAGAGGATAGGGCCTAGAACAAATCCCTGTGGTACACCATATTTAACCTGAGAGTAACATGATTTTTCCTCATTAACATTAAATGGCGATTGGTTAATTAAGACCTAAAGTTACTACAACACAGTGACGTGTCTGAATAAGTATTTGTTTGTTTAAATATTCAGTGTTTGTTTTTTTACAGACCTCTCTCTTCAGCCCCTCTAAACCTGTATCATCTGATACAAGTAGTCCATCAGTCATGCAGTCTGTACGTGAAGTGTCTGTACAATGTCCTGAAGTTGACCACGCTGAAGAGACATCACCGAACACTCATGTAGAAGATCAGCTTTGCGTATCTGAACATGAGCAGGTTCCTCTTCCTCCCCCCTCAGTTATTCTAGAGCTTCTGCGAAGCCGGCAGCAACGAGCAGTCGTGAAGTCCGCAGAGATCTGCAACCAGGTCATGCCGTTTTCTCATCCCAGCAGCGCAGTCCAGACACCAGCGCAGCCAGAGATGCTCCAGAGAGAGGCGGAGCCAGACCAGTCGTCTGTGGAGACTGATAGACAGCATGTGGTGAGACAGCACTTGAGGAGAACACACATGCAGGTAAACATCAAGGAAGTGTTTTGTCTCGAGATAGATCTTAAATATTATGAAAAAGTTATGTGTGTTAGCGTCACAGGCCCTGGTTCATGTGAAGCTGTGTGAGTTTTTCTTAATAATGAACTGTTAGAATCAGTGATATGATGCTTATTCATTTGTTTTATCTGTGAGGATCGTGTGATGAACTCTAGTGCCCTTCAAACCGATCATCTCAGTTTAATGAACACACTGCTGAAAGCCATTGAGGAGACCAGCGGTCACACCAAACCCCCAGCAGCACAGAGCAACACAGCCACTCCACTGACTCTCTCAAACGGTACGAGATTGTTTAAACAACAAGTCATTCACTGTCAGACGCAAGCTAACAGTGCTGCTGTTTTAATCTTCTAGACTGCATGTATGAGCATGCCCCAGTGAATCGTGGGAAAGCAAAGCCTCCGGTGACTCGGCCACCTGCCCGTCTGGCTTTCCTCCAGCAGATGGAGTCACACGAACTCAGTGCTATACAGGAAGTGGACACTCCTGTCAATGTCAGCCTCGATGCAGGTACACAACGTCAACAGATTAAATAACTAATAGCTGTAGTAGCCCAATAGTGCTAGTTGTAGAGAGCGGGTTTCACAGACATCAATCATCCTATACTGAAACTCTTGATTGGTTGGGTCTGAAGTTGATGTAAAGGGACTTGCAAACAAATGTTGAATTACAGTTTTTGCACTAGTGAAACATAAGTCGTACAATTCAAACACTACTATTGACAACGCAGCATACCCTGTGTGCTTTAGATCATGTGATGTCTCTCTGTCTGTAGCAGATCTCAGTGAGTCCAGCAGTGCGTCTCTGCCAGCTGTCATTTCTGATGGCAGTCGTAGCGAGAGTGAGGGGTCAAGGGTCACTGGCAGAATCAGCCGAATGTCATGGAGAGAAGCTCTTATGATTGACTCTGCCACCTCACGAACAAGTAAGAAATAACATTATGTAGCTGTTAGTTATAGTTTTGGTAAGGGAAGTGCAATACACTGACATTTGTCCAGTGTGACAAATGATGTAAATTGTTATTGCCATTTGTACTTATTTTACTTCATAAGTCTTTTTACCACTTGCAGTTCTGTTGATAAAGATTGAGGTAAACCCGGTGTATGATGGGGCGTAAATGGGACAGTTTATTGCGAAACAGATCCTGTATCATCATCTCTTCCAGCGATGCAATATTTTGCCGATATATCAAACTTTTCTTTAATGCAATTTCGATTTGATTAATTTATCGATACTTTAATATTGCCTGCCTAGTTACATTTTAATAACTCACGAATGCAACCAAAATATAAAATGAAAGTTTAATTAAACCCTTTAAAAAAGGCACAATCTCTGTCCCAATTGGGACAAGGGTAGGGATGCACCGATACCGATACTGGTATCGGGTATCGGCCTCGTTACCACATTTTCTAAAGTACTCATTAAAAGTCCCCCGATACCAGGGATCAATACCACGGTCTGAGGAATGTCTATGTTTGAGCGGCGTGTAAGGGGTTAATAGCTCTTGTGTTGTCCAAAGAGGCAGAGTTTACAACAAACTGGAAAACTAGTCCCTTGTTTTTTTGTTATCGGCAAGTACTGAAATGCAAGTATTCGTACTCGTATTCCAAAAAAGTGGTATCCCTGCATCCCTAGACTAGGGCTGTCACAGCGATTAAATCATTGTCTTCATCGCAATTGTTTGACCTCATCGCAATGATTTCAGATCACTGCAATGATTGCAGATCTCTTTAAAAAACACAAGGGGGAGCTACAGCGCCTGTATAAACGAGACCGTATCAGATGGCGCTCCTTAACTGACATGTGGGACAGTAATAATATGACCTTCGTAGGATTGTCTGCTATTTAAGGCCTGTTCTGGTATAGTCAGTTTATTATGATTGCATTTTTATTTTCTGTTATTTTAAAGATATTTTATTGTGTTTATTTCTTATGAAGAATTTTCAGTTTTTGAAAAATATATTCATTAAATAATTTCTTAAAATCTCTAAATATGTGCAGTGTACTAATATGTACTGCCAGATAAACCTTGCAAAAGATTTAAATAATCACAACAATGTGTGAAAAATATTTCAACGGCAAAAAAAGATAATTAAATGTCAAAGCAATAAAACAGGCGATTAATCGTCTTATCAGCACAATTTATAAGACAATTAACCTTCAGCCAATTTTCATAATCGTGACAGCCCTTTTAGGTACTAAATACACTTTTTTTAAATAAAGAACAATGAATGATGAGGGGGAAAATGTCAGATAAAATCAACCTTATGATGGCAACAGTCAAAGTGTTTCAGTGTTTCTATTTTCCATATACAAAATATTTTCAAACCCATGATTTGCGTCTGATAGCAGTCACGTCTTCTGCTTCTTCACTGTGTTTTTCGCTGCTACAACTGCTTTGCATTCATTTGCTGACACTAGCACATAAAAATAAACGAAAATGCGCGCTTTGGGGGACATGCATGGGTGGAAGTTACGTCAAGAAATAAAGTAGAGCGTGTTAAAAAAAGGGTACCTCATATCGATATTTTAAGTGTGACCTCAATGCATCATAGTGATCCAAATCGATGTATTTTTACATCCGTATTGTACGGTGAGATAACTGTGTATGTGTGCATGGGATGAGAGGTATAATGTGATTTTTTTTTTTTTGTTTTTTTTTTTTGCATGAAATCTAACCTATTGTAATAACTCCCCCCCCAAAAAATCAAGGCTTTATAAAATAATGTATAGGCCTAATAGAACCCCTTTAAATGTCATTTCATGTTTAAAAACCTGTGATTTTTGTTAGCTTTTTACATTTATCACTTTAACTGTTTACCTAATGCAGGTGCTTCCAGCATAAGCCTGCAGCCGGAGGTAAGACTCATTTAACCTAACATAACCTAACCAACTAACCTCTTTACTTATGGCGTGTTAACCCTTTTCTGAGATTCACTGCCAATGAATCAATGATGAAATTTAGCCAAATCTGAGTGTGATGTCATGAGTCACACCAGTGATTATGCTTGAGAAGCTGTGTTTGTGTGTGCGTGCGCGTGTCTATGTGTGTGCATGTGTGCGCGTGTGTGTTTGAGCAATGATGATAAATGTTTTGAGCCTGAAGTACATGTAAAATAAACATGCATTTAATGAAGGCCTCTACACTTGAACTGAGCTCAAGCGTGCGTGCTTGTGTGTGTGTGTGTGCGTGCTTGTGTGCGTGCTTGTGTGCGTGCTTGTGTGTATGTGCTTGTGTTTATGTGCATGTGTGTACATGTTTGAGCAATGACGATAAATGTTTTCAGCCTGAAGTACATGTTAAATGAACATGCATTTAATGAAGGCCTCTACACTTGAACTGAGCTCAAGTTATTGTGTGTGTGTGTGTGTGTATGTGTGTGTGTGTGTGTGTGTGTGTGTTGTTAAACAATACATTTGTTAATATACTTTTTCTCTCTTTTTCTGCTGTCAGTTTGAAGTGGATGTGCCACCCGGTCAATCATCTGTTGATCCAGACTGTCTCTCATCCACTACTATATCAACAGGAAGCTACTCTACTAGTGAGCATGAACCCAACTGCACTATTACAGGTACATGAGTGTGTTATGATCAGACAAAATCTGCATCAGAACCTTATCACAGTTATGTTGTTTAACCAGGGAGTCTCTCTTTCATTATCAGACACTTCTCTTTCCCGTATTGAGCCTGTTGGCACGGAGAGCTCAGTCTCTGGGACATCGCCCAAGTCCGGTTCATATCATCCGACTAGTGGTAACCAATTGCATGAAATGAGGGATTCGATACAGCAGATCATAGATAAATACACACAAGATCTGGACAATTCACTGAGAACAGGAAGTGTGCACACAGGTAAACGCCACAATATATGAACCATAGATCGTATGTTAGCAAAAATCAGGCGCAGACTTACCTGTAATGTGTCTGGATGCAGGTGGCAACACTAGTTCTGAATCTTACACCTGGTCCAGTATCCTTCAAAAGAGTGAAACGCATAATGAAGAGCACATGAGCTCACTGAACTCTGCTGTACACCTCTCCAACACTGAGCTCACAGGTGAGGGACCATTTTCTCCAAAATCTCACTTCATACTACACATGTAATGATCTGTTAAGACGGTGATGCCAGCTGTTTCTTTATTATTTTTAGGTGACTTCCTGCCCCTGCAACCCCATCCAGACATTGACTCCTCATCCTCATCGTCTTCATCTAGAAATGTAGAGCGAGATTATCAAAGTAGCAGAATGCAGGTAACAGTCGTTTTTTTTGTGTGTCTTAATTCATCGTTCTTGATTGTCTTGTTAACATCTCTACTTTATCGTTTCAGGGGTGGAGCGAGACTGTAAACCGAATCGTTGAACGCTTCTCCAATCAGTTATCCATCAGACGAGCTGATCAAGGTCAGGTGTCCCCACTAAACCAGCTGATTGGAAAGCAGGTTTCTAATACAAGCCACCTGATTGGTCGCATCACAAAAGAGTCATCACAGTCGTCTTCCGTGCAGCAGAATTCAGTTGATCCTCAAAGCAGCGTCAGTGAAATCTCTCATAACTCGGCCTCTCCTCAAGCGGATAAAAGCAACGACTCGAATTCAGTCATCAATGGTCAGACTGGCTCTCAAGGGCAATTCGGTTCAAGCCAGCTGATTGGTAGAGCATCAGATATCGATTCATCTCAGGTACTCGATGACAGCAGTGCCGTTGCCGATGGATTAAGGGAAATGACTTGTATCACAGGTGTGAAACACAGACCTGAGCCATATATGTGAATGTGGTGTTGTGCTCCATTGATCTCACTCGTCTTTCTCTTGCTTCATCTGCAGTAGGTGGAGGATGTCCAATGGATTGCGAAACTGGGCCATTAGTTCATCTGTCTGCATCAGAGATCATATCACCTGTCCAACAGCGCTCAGTGGAGGATGGAAACGCCTTCACTGATGGACCACATGGTAAGAGAAAGCAAATTGTTATTATGGTGCGTTTACACCCAGGCGTGAATGAAGCATTATCGCGAGTGATTTACATATTAAGTCAGTGCAAAGACACAATAGATATTCTGCAGCGTGATTCGCGCTAAAGGTGTGGCGTGAATTGAGCGCTTCGGATGTTTGATGCGCGTAACTCGTGATTTGCGCGAGTTAAAAAATCTGAACTTTGGCAGATATTTGCCCAGTATTAACCAATCAGGAGCTTGCTCTAGTAGTCATGTGATTACAAAGTAGTGAGCAGAGGCAGATATATGAAACCACAATGAAGGACAAAATCATTGTCGCTGTATGTGGACACCCAGAGCTGTATGACACAACTTTTTGTAGAAACAGGAATAAAAATATTCTTGCTTGGAATAAAGTGAGTGAGGAGGTCGGACAATCTGATAAATTATGTATACATATTGAGACTACAAGCTAGCTAAAGCCTTCAAATTGAGCGTATTCGCATCTGAATTTTCTTCACTAATGACGCAAATTTCTTACAGGAATTACGCACGTTAACTCAAAATGTTTACACGGGAATGTCGCATATTAACTCAAAATGTTCACGCGGGAATGGTGCACATTAACTCAAAATGTCCACACAGGAATGGTGTGTGCTAACTGAAAATGTTCTTGCAGGAACAGCGCGCGTTAACTTAAAATATTTGCACGGGAATGGCGCGTGTTAACTGAAAATGTTTATGCGGGAACAGCGCGTGTTAACTCAAAATGTTTGTGTGGGAATAACGCGTGTGAACTGAGAATGTTTGTGCGGGAATGGTGTGCGTAAATTCAAAATGTTCACGTGGGAATGGTGTGTGCCAACTGAAAATGTTCATGCGGGAACGGCGCGCGAACTCAAAATGTTCAACCGGTAATGGTGTGCTTTAACTCAAAATGTTTGTGTGGGAATGGTGTGTTAACTCAAAATGTTTGTGTGGGAATGGCGTGCGTTAACTCAAAATGTTTGCGCGGGAATAACGTGCGTTAACTCAAAATGTTTGTGTGGAAATGGTGTGCGTTAACTCAAAATGTTTGCGTGGGAATGGTGTGTTAACTCAAAATGTTTGCGTGGGAATGGTGTGTTAACTCAAAATGTTTGCGTGGGAATAACTCGTGTGAACTGAGAATGTTTGTGCGGGAATGGTGCGCGTAAATTCAAAATGTTCACGTGGGAATGGTGTGTGCCAACTGAAAATGTTCATGCTGGAACGGCGCGCAAACTCAAAATGTTCAACCGGTAATGGTGTGCTTTAACTCAAAATGTTTGTGTGGGAATGGTGTGTTAACTCAAAATGTTTGTGTGGGAATGGCGTGCGTTAACTCAAAATGTTTGCGCGGGAATAACGTGCGTTAACTCAAAATGTTTGCGTGGGAATTGAGTGCTTTAACTCAAAATGTTTGCATGGGAATAACGCGTGTGAACTGAGAATGTTTGTGCGGGAATGGTGTGTGCCAACTGAAAATGTTAATGCGGGAACGGCGCAAACTGAAAATGTTTGTGCGGGAATGGCACGCGTTAACTCAAAATGTTCATGCGGGAATGGTGTGTGCTAACTCAAAATGTTTACGCGGGAACGGCGTGCATTAACTAAATTTTATGTGCGGGAACAGCGTGCGTTAACTCAAAATTTTCACGCGGGAATGGTGTGTGCTAACTCAAAATGTTTGCGCGGGAATGGCGCGCTAATCTTAAAATGTTTGCGCGTCCAACTACGTGCGACTGGAACAATTTATTTGCTTCATTCGCATCTGGTGTGAATGCAGTTACAATGATTGTAAAGCAGAACCATACTAACATTTACTTTTTTTGTTTCACAGATGATACTTCAGATTGCTTTCTTTCTCTGCCCACTGAGGTCACACAAAATGAAAGTATGGAACGTTCGCTGGCCGCTCACATCCCTCTCGAAGCCGAAATGTGTCGTACGAATTTGAGCATCCAACCACCTGATACTTCTGCTTTTGATTGGCTGGAGCCAACAGATGCTTCTCTAGCATCATTCGGTTTAGACTCCTCATCACATCATCAGTTCAGGGCAGATACACAGATTCAGTCCAAGTCAGACTTGCAGATATCAATGGATCAGCTCTGTTTAACTCACGAGTCCCTCTGTGAAACCGATATAGTGCCTCCTCCCACTGCTACAGATGTTAGCCGTATGAAATACTCTCCTCCCGCAACCCCTGTACATGATAAAAGCTGTGACCTCGTGCCACAGAATGAGGGTCTAAAGCCACACTTGATCAGCACTGAGACATCCCAGCATCAGCCTGTTAAAGATAACACGCTGGACACGTTATTGGAAAGAGCACAGGTGAGGTCTCACATGTTTGGTTACCATTAAGTTGTCAGCAATCACTTGTCAATACATAACATATTAAAACTGCACTTTTTGCTCGAGAGACCATTTCAGTCATGAGTTTGGGGTACTAGGAGTGCCTGAGTACACATGAACAGTATCTTGGGTGATTGACTGTTTACATGTTTATAGATAGTCTCCATCTGTTACCACTGATCTGAGAACTGTTGTTATTCTCAGGAGCTGGGTGATGGTAAGGGCATTCTTGAAGAATCTACAATCTCATTCATCAGTCTACCAGAGTCAACAACACTACAAGATCCTGACATCACTGAAACTGAAGATAATGCAAACAGAGCGACTGAGCCATCACAAGAGAAAGAAATAAAGAGGAAATATGATGATGATGATGATGATGATGACAGTCAGGTAAGAGTCTGATCTTGACTCAAATCATAAAGCTTTAATATATCAAGACACATCTATGTTGTCTCTTTCACTTGTTAAATAATACCTTAAAATTTAGAAATAGGTCTCATTTGCTACTTACGAAGAAGCCAATCTCCCAAAGGCTTCTCATTTGAACTACCAAAAAAAGTGTTTTATAAAGATTTTTTAAAAGGAAGCGTTGTGGAAGATGGTTAAGCAAAAGCAGCCAACAACTTAGTTTTATTATTTTTACTTAGTTTTAGTATAATAATAATAAAGTAAAAAAGTGGTGTGTCCAAACGCTGTGCCATACTCTACATATTTAAATGATTTAATTGTGCATTTTTATTCATTCCTGTGTTTAGAGCAAAGTGTCGGTTTGTGTAAAGGAGGACAGCAGTCGATCAGAATGTCCTGAGATATCATCCTTTCCTCAGACAGGTTATTCATTTCTTTTCACACTGAAATTCCCCTGCTATTAATATATTCATCTGATACATGTATGTTTAACTCCACTTTCATAAACAAAATCCCGATGATGTACTCACCCCCATGTCATCCAAGGTTTTTAAACAGTTTTAACTGATTTGTGTTTCAGTAATGATGCTGGAGTGTCAGACTTCATCTGCTCAACAGCAGGAGGCGTTACGACGACGACATTGTCTCGCCCAGCGGTCTGCTCTCAGAGCTGCAGAGGTCAAAGCTAAAAGAGCAGAGATGAGGAAAGTCGTTCAGAATGTATCTAAAGCCACTTCGTCTTCAGGATACACCGTACAGAAATCAGAAATGGGTAAATAATTGACACCAGAGCTCGGACAATTCATAGATAATAGATTAAAATAGAAGTTGATGGTTTCATATACTGTCAGTTTGTAGATTAAAGACTGTGGCTGAGGTCAAGATATGCACACCTGGACAGAAATCCTTGGAGGAGGGAGAGATGTACCAGCGTACTCAAAGGTAAGGGTATTCTGAACACAGACATTATAGGGTTAAGAGCTGTAATAATTACTAATTTTAAGGTTAACTGTGATAATGTTCAACTGTTAGTTTTAGCACGTCATATTTGTATTACTGTTTAATCGTTCCAGTGTCACGGTTTGAAAACCCTTGTTCCAGCATTAATCAACTTGAAGTTGAGACAAACACATTCATTTATGTCTCCTCCCATGTGTTTGTGATGACAGTGCTTCACTGACTGAATTTAAATCCCAAAAATTTTCACATTTAGGGAAATGTAGTCGTACTGGTACATGTTTACTTAATATTTCTTTAGACAGATCCATCTTTTCTATTCATTTTCCATTAAATGATGAGTTTAAAGCTCTGTTTGTTTCTGATTGCTTTGAGCGCAGGTGTTGTACAGATTTACTCCTGGGTCATAAAGTTCCCCCATTTCACACATTTGTCCAATCTGATTTATTTTCTTTAGATGAACATTTATCTTCCGACCCCAAATGTGCCATGATTAACGTTAATGTTACATATTTGATGTTTATGAGAATAAAAATGCAAGCACTTGTTAAATACCGGTATTATGTGATATGGTAAATGGACTGAACTTATATAGTGCTTTCATAGACCTATGGCCATCCAAAGCGCTTAACATATATTGCCATAATATTGATAACCATGATGTAAAATTTTCATATCGTTTAATCTCTAATAGGCTGTTGTATCAAATGTTCACAATGTTATTGCAATGATCGTAATGTGCACTTTATACATATTTCTTATTACACCAGACAATTTGGTCAAATATCAAGTTATGAATATCACCTTACTAGACTCCAACTTTTTCCTTTTTGTCTTTTTCCCAGGTTGTACAAGCGGTTAGAAGAAGTCAAACAAAAGGAGGAGTATTACAACCGTCAAAAGGCTTATGCCAAAAACCGTGAGAAGGCCAAAGAGTTTCAGAGGGTAAGATGATTTAAAAGTATTGAATATCTGCACTAGATGAAGAAATAAATATTTATATTAAATTAACTTAATAATAAACCCTTTGGAATTACCAGGATAAGAAAGTAAAAATTACTGTTTGTGTGTTACTAGTTTAGTCTGACAATTGTGATTTTTAAAGTAAACCTTGTAAAAACTCTGATTCAAGTGTGTTGAAGGGGAACTGTGCAGGAAGGTTGCTCTCCAGACCCTAAATGAACCCCTGTTATAGACAATGAGATTTGTGATGTACTCATTTTTTTGTCTTACAGAAGACGCTGGAAAAGCTGAGGGCTAAACAAAAAAGTTGAAGTTCCTTTCTTTTAAACATATGTTGTTTTGTCTATTTAATGTTCAAACTGACAAGCACTTTTATTTTGTATGTATTTGCTATTTTATGTATATTTGTGTATTTTAAGTAAAGTTTTATTTTCATCAGTAGAATTGCCTGTGTGGACATTATCTTTTTCTGTACAGCAAGAATGAGCAGAATAATTATATAGCAGTGTAAAACATGTAAAATATGGTGTACCACAGGGATCCGTTTTAGGCCCCATCCTTTTCTCATTGTAAATGCCTCATCTAGGACAGTGGTTCTCAACCTTTTTAACTTCAATTATATTTGATGCCCCCCCCACTCACTCTATTTCTACCCAATCAAATGTTCTTGAACTTGGCTTGACCAGACAGCTGTATATTTATTACAAAAATCTGTATTTGTGGTTAATCTCTTCTCAACTGAGGAACATAAAGAACATCCGTCTTGGCAGGACTCAAGATCTATTTCAATTTTCTGGTTCTCAAGCTAAATCTCCTACTTATTGTGATGAGTGATCAACGGTACACTGTTGGCCATTGTGGCCTTTCACTCGGCCCGCTGCTCAAGTTTTAAAACTAAACAATCCTAATGGGCCAAACAAACGTACATTCTTCATTCATATATCTTCCTAAGTTATGTCTGTGCTATTATTAAGCAGTATTTAAACATATCTAGTGAATGATTTGTTTAGTTGAAACTGCACTTTCTACAACCAAACTATTGATTATTTTAATTTATTTACTTTGGAGTAATTTCACGGACCGAGCTTGGGTCTAGTCCCAGACTAAAATTTATGTTTGAATTTTAAAACATTGTGCACTGATATATCCTAGCATATATGAGTGCTATTGTTCTGTCTCAATATGCACACCAGTAATGTTTTTTGTAAGTTATGTTTGTTAAAACTACATTAATGTCCTAATATTACCAAGGCCTAGTCCTGGATTAATCTAAACCCTGTCCGGGAAGCCGCCCCTTCATGTATAGTCTTGATGCATAAAACAGATTCCGGCCTACTCTATTTTTTTATCTGTGATTGAATCTGGATTTTCTCTATAAACAAAGCTTATTGAGTGGTTATCTCTCAGTATCGTTATCTGAGATGAGGGGAAGATGGACTGAGTGACTTAAAGACCTACTGAATGTTCCTAGAAAAGACTGACCTTTGACCTGGATTGGGTCACACTCAGTATATAACCAACAGTAAGTGTCAGATGAATAATCAATGAGATGTGCTGTAAACAAGATCACCAATCAGTGCTTTCATTTAATCAGAATGGTGACTTTGTAGTGCTTTTATGTGCATTCTTTACTGTTTTGTTTAATTTTATTTCTGCTCCTCACCCACTCGGATACACGAGACAAACTGTTGAACATTGTGAATTTCACTTCTTACTTACATTGATGTTATGCAGTTTTTGAACATTTTTAGTCAGAATGGCTGTATCTCTATATGGCAACTGCAGACAGATAAAACATTCGTGGGAAATGAGCCGGAGTGCTGGTGTGGCTCTGCTACCGATGATTTAATTTTCCACTTCACTAACCGTCAATCACAAGCAATCAGATGGACAAAACTACAACTCCTCATCAAAACCAACAAGGACTTTTTGCAATCTGCTACACTTTGCTTCAAGAAAACTTGTCAAGGGTATCTGACCTAACTCCTGAACTTCAAGTTTTATGACATTTTTTAAAATACATTAACTTACCATGAATTATATTTAATTAAACCTCAGAAAAATGAGGCTACTAACTTACAATAGTACATTGAATATTTTAATACGTTTTGTTTAATTAAAATTTTATATTTTACGTCAAATTTTCTTTTTTGGGACCACGCAGGTCACACAGTGGGGGCCGCATGCCAAAATAAGTTTGAGAACCACTGGTCTAATAAATCTCATTCAACTAAAACCTGACAAACCTGAAGAAATAAACAGAGATCTGGACAATCTCAGTTACTGTAAAGACAAACACACCACTACTCTTAGAAAACTATTAATTCAACAATGACAAACCATGGTTCACCAAAGAACTGCTAATAAAATAAAAAATGTGCTAATGTTTTAAATATATGCTAAATACATTTTGTAGAAAGTACTGTTTAATTAAATATATTTTTGAATTTGGAAATATATTTAGTTTTAACCTTCATATATTAACATATATTTCTAAATGTATTTCAGGGGAAACAAATACATTTTTACTTTTACAACCCATACGGCAAAAAAATATATTTTTGTTCCTGGCCAAAATATAAAAGTTTAAAAAGTATGTATAAAATAATGTATAATATATCTGCAGTTAAAAATAAATTATATTTTAACCTTTTCAAACCTGATATGATAGGTTTGTAACAAAAACAAAGTTTTTCATCCAGTGCCATGTGAATATAAATGCTTTTAAATATATTGATTTTTCAAATATATTTTAAAATATATAAATAATGCCACAAAATGTATTGATGAATAAAACATTTTTCAGTAAAAATATTTTTGGCCATGTTTTGTATATTTTTGAATATATTTAAAACTGTATTTGAAATATTTTTTTCTGTCTTATGGTTGTGACAGTTACAGATGGATAAAGCATTAGACAGAATAGAAGAGTGTGATAACAGGACAGACACAAGAAATGTAAAATGAAACATCCTCACATTTGTGTTCTGCAAGATTCTTTGCCCACTTTCTGTATGTCATTTATACCCAGATTGTATTTTTCATACTGCTAAGAGCATCATGTGAAGTCTTGATTTACTACACTACTAAATAAAAAGCTAAAACCAGCATATGCTTGGTATTAGCTGGTCTAGCTGTGTTTTCATCATGGTCAGGCTGGAATCAGCATTGAACAGTCTGATGTAATATTATAGAGCAATGTTTGGCTGAGAACTCGTTGTTACGAGCCTTTCACCAGCAGATGTCACTAGCATGCGGATCCGTGTTTGAAACAACGTTAAAAACAGTGAATCATTTCGCAAAGGAATTAGTTCGGTTTATTCAATGCTTTGTTTCTCCCCTAACCAGTGTTTACATCCATTTAATACATTGCGCAAACGGCCTTTGCTTTAATTAAAATGTACACGCTTTCTATTTCCTGTTTTGTCATAGCCATGGAAAACTATAGACCAATCAGAGCATTTTGTAAGTGCAGGAACTGTACTCTGATTGGCCATCTCAGAGGACTGGAACAGCAGGCAATAAATGTTTGTTGCAAGACCTGTTTAGTTTGCTGGATCCGCTGCAACTGTTTTCGCATGTCGAAGATTGATAGGATTTCATTGTTTTAAAGCGATATCAGTTGTGCTTCTCTGTCTCTTGCGTGTTAAGGTAAGATGATTATATAAATGCATGAACAGTGAATTCACAGTACTTGTCCAGTTTTGTGTTTAACTTAATTGTACAGAAACTGAATGCCGACAGAGTTATGTTTAGTGTTCTGTTAGGTTTGTTGGAGGGGTTTTTATTTGTTCACATTGTCGTTCAGCTCTTGTCAAGCGTAAAGCCGGCTGATGCAATAACTCGCTATTGTTTCGGGATGAATGGATGCATTTAACACATGCATAACTTTTAGACTGTGATGTAAATCTGTACGAATGTATTACACTCTCGTCTCTGGTAGTCTCGTGTTATTTTTATTCTATATGACGATCTCTTGCTGAATTCTGCTACTGCACGTAATCAGTTTCTTCTGAAGTGACACTGCGCATGCTGCTTCCTGTCTTCCAGCTGTCTCCATGGCAACAGTCGCTGAGACTCGCGCACTCTTCCGTCGCGCAGACGCGGTGTGCTTTGACGTCGACAGCACAGTGATCCGCGAGGAGGGCATCGATGAGCTCGCAAAATTCTGCGGCGTCGGTGATGCGGTCACAGAAATGTCAGCACCCCCCCCCCTATCAATTGTGTCTGTCTGTCTGCTTCAGAACTTGTCTGTCTGTTTTAGTACCCATCTGGCTGTCTATCTGTCTGACAACTCAATATCTATATCAATACCAGTCAGTCTGTCCCAATATCTGTCTGTTTTATGTGTGTGCATGTATAAATACATATAGCAGCTGATGTGTGAGTAATTGATTATTTTGTTGTCAGGACACGTAAGGCGATGGGTGGATCAGTGTCATTTACAACAGCTCTGAGTGAACGTCTGTCCATCATTAAGTGTTCAAGGGAACAAGTCAACAAACTGATAACTGACCATCCTCCTCAGCTCACAGCAGGTATTAAGTAAGTTGGTGTTCATCTTTGTTTTTAGAATGCTCGGTTTCTATCTGTAAACATGCTGTTTGTTATAAACTAATGAGAGATTTAAAGGATATCCCATCTATGTATCTTTAGAGAGCTGGTCGAGAAGCTACATCAGCGTAACGTGAAGGTTTTCCTCATCTCCGGCGGCTTTCGCTGTATTGTTGAACACGTAGCATCACAACTCGACATTCCTTTTCATCACGTCTATGCAAACCGCTTGAAGTTTTACTTTAACGGTAAGAGCCGCACGAGCCTTTGTCAGGACTCTTTGACGTGCGTGAATAAACCGTTTCTGTCTGTTTGGATCTGTCAGGTGAATACGCAGGTTTTGATGAATCTCAGCCAACAGCCGAGTCTGGAGGAAAGGGTAAAGTCATCAGTCTGTTAAAGGAGCGGTACGGCTTTAAAAATGTGGTAATGATTGGAGATGGAGCCACTGATCTTGAGGCCTGTCCTCCTGCTGTGAGTACTTCACTGTAGTAAAACACATTTAAAGGGACACTCCACTTTTTTTGAAAATTTGCTCATTTGCCAACTCCCCTAGAGTTGAACATTTGATTCTTACCGTTTTGGTATCCATTCATCTGATCTCAGGGTCTGGCGCTGCCACTTTTGGCATAATCCATTGAATCTGATTAGACCATTAGAACTGGGCTATACTCTCATTCTGGTGTAATAATCAAGGACTTTGCTGCTGTAACATGGCTGCAGCAGGCGTAGTGATATTACGCAGCACCTGAAAATAGTCCCCTGCCATTGAAAGTAACCAAGGGGACTATTTTCGGGCAATGTGTAATATCAGCAACATCAGCAAAGTCACTGATTATTACACCAGAATGAGAGTATAGTCCGATCCATATCTGCATAGAAAATCGCAGCTTTTAGTTTTCTGTCGGTCTTAGTACATGTAACTACAGAAGAGTCAAGTTTAAAGTAGGAAAAATATCAAAACTCTTTGGTTATTTTTTGCCCGATGCTAATGGTCTAATCAGATTCAATGGATTATGCTAAAAGTGGTACCGCCAGATCTGGAGATCAGCTGAATGGATTACAAAACTATAAGAATCAAATGTTTAACTCTAGGGGAGAATGAAAATGAGCATTTTCTTTTTTTTAAAGTGGAATGTCCCTTTAAAGCATTATGATATACACCATGGGGCATTTACCCGGGCAGGGTTTAGGTTAATCCAGGACTAGGCCTTAGTTATATTAGGCCATATAAGTAGTTTTTACAAACATGCCGTACAAAAAAAACAATACTGTGGTGGGCATCTTGAGACAAATCGATGTCACTGATAAGCTGTTAAGATTTTCAGTTAAGAAAGCTTAAACATGCATTTTTATCTGGGACTAATCTTCAACCCTGTCCAGGAAACCGCCCTAATATCCCAAACCATCTTTAGGCAGCATTGATAATAATTATTAAAGTGTATGATAAATGCGCTGTAAAACTGATTTATTGAATTATTTGCACCACTTTTGTAGCAGTACACACTGCAAAAAATTACTTTCTTACATAGTATTTTTGTCTTGTTTTCAGTAAAAATAACAAAAAATTCTTAAATCAAGATGTATTTTCATGATGAGCAAAATGACCTGAGAAAATAAGTCCTAGTTTTTAGACAAAAAATATAAACTTTAGGTAAATTAGTGTTTAAAATAAACAAAAAAAATTAGGGCTGTCAAAAGATTAATCGTGATTAATCACATCTAAAATAAAAGTTTGTGTTTACATAACATATGTGTGTGTAATGTGTATAATTATTATGTATATATAAATACACACACATTCATGTGTATATTTAAGAAATATTTGCATTTATATACTGTATAAACATTTATATAATTTATATTATATAGAAATATAAATATTTTATATATAAATATAACCAATTTTTCTTAAATATATACATGACTGTGTGTGTTTTTATATATAAATATTAATTATACACACTACACACACATATGTTATGTAAACACAAACTTTTATTTTAGATGTGATTAATCACGATTAATCTTTTGACAGCCCTAAAAAAATATATATATATACCAATGCAATAAGAAAAAAAATCTTGAATGAAGTGTTTATGAAAAAAGTAAACTTATTTCAAGAATTTTTTTCTTATTACATTGGCAGATTTTTTGCTTGTTTTAGGGACCAATTTACTTAGTTTATATTTTTGTCTAAAAACTAGACTTATTTCCTAGGTAATTTGGCTCATCAAGAAAATAAATATTTTTTACTGAAAATAAGACAAAAATACCAAGTAAGAAAGTAATTTTTTGCACTGAAGTAGGTTTGTGTAAAGAACAGACTGAACAGCCATTGTTTACTGAAAAAAAAACCTGTCATGAAGGTAGTTAAACAAACTCACAGTTAGACGATTAGTTTAGAGATGATAAAACCAAACCAATGTGATCAAATTTGTCAGTATGCAAAGTGCTCTTCTAACCGTTTCCTTAAGAAAATGAATCATGGTTTTATTACAGTAACCATCGACCAGTGGTATTTAAACATTTTGACATACCACCCCCCCACCCCCCCATAGGGTGCATCCCTTGACACTAAGGATGCATAACGATTAATCTATAGTAGAATAAAAGTTTTTGTTTACATCATATGTGTGAACAGTGTATTATAACTTTGTATAGATAAATGCACACACACATGCATGTATATATTTAAATAGTAGTATATTTATGTATAATTTATATTATATATAAATACTTAATATATAAATATATATATTTTTTCTTAAAATTATACATGCATGTGTGCATATTTATATATACATAATTATTATACACAGTTCACACATGTATATGATGTAGACAAAAACTTTTATTCTGCTATAGATTAAGCGCGATTAATTGTTATGCATCCCCCCCAAAAAAGTAAATGCATTAACTAACATAAACTATGAACAGTTAGTAGTAGTTGTTGTTCAACATGTAGTAATTCTTGTTAATGCCAATACATGTTAGTTCGTGGTGAATGAGTTAATGGTAACATTTATCCGGCTTGATTTTAGAAGAAGAATGAATGCTGTAGAAGTACTGCTCATTGTTAGTCTACGTTAGCTAATGCATTAACTAATTGTTAACAAATACAACCTTATTGTAAAGTGTTACCAACAAAACATATTAAATGATACAATGTAGTGCTGTTGTTTAGTTGCCTTATTTTCTGAGGTTTATTTTGCGATATTAAAATGGTGGATAAAAATGTTAATTATTCCACAAAAGTAACATGTAACTAAACTTTTACTATAATAAAACCATGGTTATTTTCCTGTTGGCACATCTCATAGCCGAAGGAAAGTAGTATTGCATTATTAGAGTTTTTTTTTGTGGACAATAAATTATTCTCTATATATTTATAATTCTTTTTTTATGTTAAGCTGCTTTGAAACGATAAATAATATTAAAAATAAAATTAACACACAAAAAAAAACATTTTCTTTTCAGAGTGCTTTCATTGGATTTGGTGGTAATGTCGTGCGGCAGCAGGTGAAGGAGAAGGCATCGTGGTACGTCACAAGTTTTGATGAGCTTATTCAAGAACTTGAGAAGATATAACCGTATCTGCTGCCACTTAAGTTGACTGAACATCGGCTAAAAGCATATTACACTAATTTAAGCATTAGTTTTGTGCACAATTTCTAATGTTTTAAGAGTTTTATGATATTGTTTACATTGCGAGCTGACTGCAGAGATAATACAAACCACATAAGAAGTTTGTAATATCGATCGGTTTTAATTGCACAGTTTAACTCCATTTCATCAAACACCTACCGTAAAATAAGCATCAATACACTCATTGAACTTTTAACATTGATCATCGGTATTTTAACTGTTACGTCTGATGTGTGTAGTATTTTTCAAAATTGAAGATTTGTTACTTGTCACGTAATGTAATAAACCTTTTAAATAACTAATGTTTGTTGTTATTTGTATGTATACATGAATACACGATACAAAACACTGAATAGGATATAGCTTGATTTATTAAACCGTTACAGTCCATTTATTTTCTGCTGCCAAATTCCATTCAACAACCACAAAGAAAGCAAAATCATAAGAGGAAATCAATCTGTAACTAAAATACAACTGAAAAAACTATTCAACCAGAAAACAAGACATTGTACAGAAACAACAACAAAAAAAATCAACCCAACACTTCAAAAGCAAGTCTGTGTACTCCTGCAATAAAAATATAAATGATTAAAGTGGAGTACAGTCATTTCTTTATACACGTGCTTTCCCCAACATGGCTTTTAGATGTTGACTGATGTTATTTTTATTTAGTGTAAATAAAGGCATTTATTTTAGTCAAGTGATTGTTATTGTACAAGGATAAAATCTGTTTAAATATGTTCAATAGTTAATGTTGTATTTATCATGTAACAGCAAAACCTGAAAGTGTATTTTATAGTCCAGGAAATATGCAATAAATACTTTAATAAATTAGCTACAGTGAATCTCCTGAAGCACAACATGCTTCTTTAGTAGTTTGAAAAATGTAAAAAAGCCAAAACTGTATTTCACTGGAGCTTGAAAAACATACTGTCTGATACTAAGAAAATGTTATGAATCCCAACAGATTTTAAAAGCATGTCATCTGTCAGTCATAATGTATTACAGCAGAGTTCAATTTTAGATCCTTAATACATTTCAATGTAGATGTGGCACAAACATAAGAAACAGATATATTTAAAAAGAATGCAAGGCTAAATTCACAGAAAATATTATTTGGTTTGGTACGATTATTTTTTTATGACCACATGAAACATGTTTGTATGAAGCTGATTGGAAAACATAAATCTATCAGACGTCCTGATGGTGGTGGTTTTAACAGCATAGGTTACTTCAAAGGTGACGCCTTCATCGGGATCATTATCCTAGACTCCATGTGCTGAATGAGAGGCACTGAAAATAAGACAACAACGGCTACAATGAGAAAAGTTTACTATACCATCATGTTAACTACATATGTAAAAGCCTCTAAATGCGTCTGACAGGTTTTCATGTAAACAAGCATTATTTAATATCAGACTCTTGATGGATTCTGCAACAAATTTCTAAAAGACTTAAGGTCGGGATTAAGTGGATTTGAAGGGAAAGTATTTTATGAACGTATACGTGCTTTGAGAATTTGGTTAATAACATTATCTCATTTTTGACAAGTGGCGTATAACAGCTTTGGCATCTAAGCTCCTTATCAGGGTTTCCCGCAGCACTTTTCAGTTCGGGCGGCCCGCCTAAGCAAGGAAACCCTACCGCCTTAACTAGGTTGTTAAAAAAAAACATTTACTGCAAAAAAGGCCGTCCAGTGCATCTCTGAGAATAGCGCAGATGCTTTTCACACTGCGAGCGGGCACGCGTGCCACACGGCCAAAATGAGAAAGCGTGGTTTCACGTGCCTGTTGATATAATTGTTGAGTGCACTTGCTCACTTTATTTATGTGCATTATTTACATGCTACAGTAGTTACACTCCTTTAAGATAATGTAATTAATAGTGGGAAATAATCCGTTTAAAAAAAATTTATGCTATCTATCATCGTTCCCCATATGTTCTACATCAACTCCTTTAGTTTGTGTTTATTAACCCTTTAGTTTCACTTCATCACGCAGCTATTCCCGTTAGAGGTAAAACATTTAATTCATTAATAATCTAGTATGTATTCATTTTCTGTCATAGCTTAATTTTGAAGAAACTATTTGAGTGTTTTAAATAAAAATATTTTAATTTTCATAATAACTCATACGCCCCCCCCCCTTTGATTGCCACGCCCCTGGCCCCGCCCAACCCTACCACCTTAACTAACAATTTTTTTGCAGGAAACCCTGCTCATATACACTCAACATGACTGATGTCATCTGAAAATATGCACTGGGGGGGGGGCGTGCACACCAAAACTTTACGCCCGCGGCCGACGCATGTTTTCAATTGTTTCCAATGGAAGTGCAGCGTTTTTCAAAAAAGCCGACGTTGTGTGTTTTTTCTGCATTCAGCGTCAAGAGTTGAAAGAGATTCAACTTTGAGTGAAAAGCTCAGTTCTCACACTGCGGTCCAATCACAGTGGAGGAAGGGCGGGACAAGTATCACAACAACCAACCGTTTCACAGCTCAAGTATCACAGCTATCAAAGCGCCCTGAGCAAGAGGATAAACTTCAACAGCAGTATTGTCATTGCTATTATTTGATGCGTGTATGTACCAGTGTAATATACAGCTTCATCCCATCCTTCATGCCGCCAGGCGGCGTTCCTCGTGTCTTCTCTAGACTGCAGGTCTTTGTATGCTTGACACAAACATTTCGTCACAAAGTTAAACAGTCTGTGTCTATAAAAACACATGACATTAACACACAAGTGTCAACTTTTGATACTAATGGTGCGTTCATACCAGATGCGAATGAAGCATTAAGCGTGAGTGATATACATCTAAAGTCAATGCAAAGAGGCGATAGACATCCTGTGGCGCGATCCGCACGAATGAGGCAGTGCGAATGACTTGATTGGCAAATTGAGTATTTTGGGTGTTTGAATCGCACAAATTCAAAAATCTAAACCGCGTTATCCAATAAGGATCTTGCTCTAGTAGTGACGTAGTAATGATGTAGCAAGCTGAGGCAGAAATCCAAAACAACAATAGAGGACGAAATTATCGTCCGTGTATGTGGTCACCCGGAGCTGTACGACACATCTTCGTACTTTTATAAAAACAGGAAAGGAGTGAGTGAAGAGGTCAGACAATCTGGTAAATTGTAAAAAATGCTCTTTACTCAATTTGTGACACATACACATATTGAGACTATAAGCTATTTAAAGCCGTGAAATTGAGTGTAATTGCGTTTGCGAATGTAATTGCGAATGACGCAAATTTCACACAGGAATGACACAAAGTAACTCAAAATGTAAAAGCGTCCAACAACGCATGGAAAGTGTGATTTATTTGCTTCATTTGCGGCTGGTATGAACGCACAGTAAGTCTGTGTAACGAAAATATTGAAATCAACATTAGGATTGTAGCTCATGTTAAATAAGTAGTTAAATAATGACGTGACATGTGCGTTGATATTCTTACCCCAGAGATGATGAACCATATACAAGCTTCCTATCTGTGAGAAAAAACCACCCACTGCTTCACGGTTATGCTGCCGGTAGCCAATAGCCCGAGCCCTAAGAACAAAACCTTGTAAATATAACTTTCATCATTACTTGTAAAAAAAAATTTTTTTTAAGTTTTTTTAAGGACCCCTTCACGCAAGAATCAAATGCAATAGTGAATGAAATCATCTATTAAACAGACCAAAAAACTAAACAAAAGGTGAGATGAATGAATTGTAGAGTAAATCTCAGATCTTAAGTCATTCAGTTGTATATGATGGATATATGTGCTGTATTAAACAGGTTACCTACCAATTATTGCCCCATTCAATCATGGTACCAGGCTGCAAGAAATGACAAAAAACAGCAAGTGTTAATGTGAGGTGCATTTTAAACATCTGTTAACTATGACATGACTGAAGAAGTAATGATGAAATGAGATATTAACTCTCAGTTGATAGGTGCGGAGTTCATATATGTTGGGTCCGTCTCGTGGCACGGGTTCGTTCCAGAAGCTGAACTCCAGCAGAAGTTGATTCTTACGAGACAGAAGCATCTTTCCTCTCTCATTCCTGTACTCCATAAACTCCTGTGGAAAGATCACAATATCACACTTAATGGTGTCTACTGCATTCAGACTTATTAACACAGCTAAAGATTTGCAATCCTCATGCTTAACAAATGCAAAGTGTCGAAAAAGCAGTTGACGGGGTATTTCTGTGCCAAACTCATGCCAAAACTCAAGTTTTATTCGAACATGGGTACCCGTTACATATTAGTGACCCCATATTCCTTTTATGGGTACTTCCCCTAGAAAAGCTCACCCACACGTGACGAGGACGTGCCTATAATGCATACGTATACATACGTACATACACACACATATACTGAATAAATAATGCAAACACAAACATTTATTTTGTATGTGATTAATCTTTTGACAGTGCTAGATATTTTATATCCACATATACAAGAATAAAGCATCACAGATCATTAAAGCCTTAGATGTGTGACTTCAGTGTTATTAGTGTATGTAATGTACGGTACCTTGTTATTTTTCAGTTTACTCATGACTTCAGTAAGAGCTGGATATCCTCCTCTGTATCTCCACAAGTGCACTACATAAACAATTAGATACAAATCCAGTTACAATTCTCATATACACATCTATTAAACACATTACATCGATCAGATTGTGTTTGTGTATTATTGTGACTTAGATGAAGATCACAGCACCACATTATTTTATGAATAATCAATGCAGAAGAAACTTGACGGACTACATACATGTTGTGACGAACTTCGCATCGAGCGCCCTCAAAAAAAGGAAGTCACCGGCCGCCACTGGCTTATGTATAGATAATCATTTAGTTTTGTGTATGTAAACAGTTCAATAATTCACATTATATAACAAATCATATTCTCTGTATACTCATTCTGTCGATCAACATTACGAGGTGCATGCTGGGATGTTTTTTACACAATACTGCAGGAGTTCAGGTGTGTGCTTTTCCTTCACTCATGTCTTATTTCTTTTGGTTTTAGCATTTATCTCAATGTCTGTCTGTGCATGTTTATAATGTTTCATGCAGACTTTGTTGATGAAAAACTTGCATATGCTATTGCCCAGGACAGGTGATAGTTGTTGTGTTTTTAGTCAGTTAACAATAAAGCCACCTGTTTTAAAAGCTGTAGATACACAAAGAAAAACAATTTAAAGGTTTTTATTTAAAGCAGATTGAATCAGTTGTATTATGGCGCTTTGTATTGGTTTTGATCAATTAGGGCCGATTCACACCGGATGCGTGGGGTGTCTGTCGCATGGCAGCTGCGTGGTGTTTTCTATGCCCTTGCTTACCAGAAGCATTTTTGACGCTGCGCTGCTGCTGCTAGCCTATTCTGTATACATGTATGTTTCCTATTGATAAACTGACCTGAAAGTGTCCGGTTTCAACTACAAAAACGTCACGTGATTTGGATCGCCCTTGTTCGACGTATGGAAATGAACTACCTGCAATAGGCTACTTCATGTTAAACATACATATACTGATCTTAATACACAAAGACTTTCGCTCTATAGCCTGTTTACAGATTCAATAGTTGGTTTTTATTTACATGTCTGCATTTATGTCAAACAAGTCGTGTCAAATTGACATATAAACCACTTTTTGTGTTCTATTTTGTCTGGAAACGCTTCAAAGACGCTTGCGTGTGGCGTGAAAAACAGGCGTCGGTCCTATTCCTAGCACGCCCACGTTTTCGGTGCGGCCCAGCCGCGCGCCTGAGACGTGCATGTCATGCATGCGGTGTGCACGGTCAAACCTGCTAACATGGGCCTAAATAAAAACGGACACGCCATGCAGCTGAGACGCTCACGCTACACATTCAGTGTGAATGGGCTCTTAGGTTTAAACTTCAAAACTGTATGTAGAGGCGGGCGACGCTAATTCTGTCACCTTAAGGGGTGTTATAGTTGTGTGTAGGTCCTACGGCGTAGCCGCGACTGTGTAGGTTCCGCCTCAGTTTTCATTTATACTTTTGCGTCGTCGACATGCAAACACGCGCGCAGACCGCTGGTAGGCAGTATCCACGTGTGTAACCACAGTAGCACCGCGACCGTCAGAGGAGAAGAAGAAGCTTGGCAAGTTAACCCACAAATGAAGAAGAAACAGCAACTTGTTGTGTGTGATTTTATAAGACCAGCAATGATGGAAGTAAATAAACAGTGACTTTTGTTGCAGTTTGAGTTAAATCACTCCTCAACTTGGCCATTCTTTGTTTTCACCGTCGCAAACAGAAATACCTATAACGCAGTTTTTTTTACCTGACGGGAGGGGTTCTGGTGGACCAATCACAGCGCTTGCGAGCCGCGTAGAACTGACGCGCTGTTAAAAATGTTGCAAGGTGCATGTCAGGCTTCGCAGAGCTATGCACAGGCTACGGATAGCCTATGCCGAACTTACACATGACTATAAATCTGGCTTTAGTTTCACTTTGCGTACATTTCACACATTCACGGTATGATTTAACGAAACATGAATAGCCTAGTATTTTTCACATCTGAATAATTTACGAAAAACTCTTGACAATTTATTTTGGGCTTTATTTTACAAACATGTATGACATTAACAAATGAATTAAACGTGAACACCACGGTTATTGCGGTTGCTTGTTATCCTCTGCGGTTGGCGTGTCACTAGCGCGGTAATATGAGATTGCAGTTACTGCGACAGCCCTAACTGTGTAATAAAGGAGTGATTTTGGAGTAAGAAATCGAGGACTCAGGTGTATGGAGAATGGAGGAGTCTACTTCCTCAAGTTCAACAGTTTTCAGCCTGACACAGTTTAAATATCCCGCAGACAGGTGATGAAGACAGCAAGACGTGACAAAGCATTTCGCTATTTAACAACAGTCACACTCATCAATTGTTACTAATGCTATTACTAACCCTTTCATTGGCCTTTATTAATGACGACATGCGGATACTTTCATCCGAACAAAAGAGATAAAAGTATCATCTGTTTATAAAGTTAAAGATTAGTCTAATGTTAAACTTAATCCTGAGAGTGAATTGGGTCTGGTGACGTGTCCTACCAGCCTGGTCTTGATCTCCATACCAAGTATTCCACGTGCCCACCAGCTCACACGGGTAATGTTTGTCATTATGGATGGACGGCAGCACATCCTCACTGTCAACACAAATGACATATCATTCAGTGACTGTAGCTGATTCAGCGTCTGTCCAAAACACGTCCAACAACTAGGGTTGTAACGATTAACCGTGCAAATGCGCGTTTTCTCAATGAATGAATTACGGTGAAATCCAGGCACATCCGAACGCCAGGGGGCGCTCCCGTGCAGAAACTCCCTTTGTGCCACAGAAGAAGTAGCATTACGAATGCTATTCCAGGAAATGTCTACAGGAATATTTATATCGCTGTTCTTCAAATTGTTTCAGGTATTTTCATGATAATAAAGAATATTTTAAATGATTTTGTTGCTTTTTTAAATGCACGTTACGACTCCGACTCATAATGATTTTAGATTGAAAAGGACTTCCTACTGTCCAAATGCCGTAGTACACGCACAAGCTGTGCATGAAACAAAGAATCACAGCCTTATGATTCAAAATCGATTTCAGACAGGCATTTTTAATGGGACACACGGTTGAATCGTTACATCCCTACCAACAACACAATCATATCAAGCCAGATTAAGATCAAGCCATGATTAGGCTTTCGGTAAATTTGGATTTATAAGAAGCTTTATAGGAAATAAACATGACTGGTGTGCATCTTGAGACGAAACAATGTCTGTGATATATTTGAAGAAAAGTTGTTTTCAGACAAGAGTAAATTCGATTTGTGAGTGGTGTTTCACATTAAGTGTGCAAATACTTTTTGGGGCCGCTGCAGTTTTGTCTGTGTTATGCATCTACACCAAATGTGTCTGCTTATAGCAATGGTTCTCAAACTGGGGGGCGCAAGATGGTGCCAGGGGTGCCCCAGTTTTATAAAATACATTAAATTATCAAAAATTCTGATATAGACACTGGAAATTAAGGCAACTAACCAACAGCAATACATTGTATAATTATATGCTTTGTTTAATTAAAATTTCTAAGTTTTATGTCATGAATTTCCATTTGGGGGGCCCAAAGGGATGCAGGGTTAGGGGAATGCCGACAAGTTTAGCAAACACGCATTTTTTATTATCTTTATCTTAACGCATGTTTTGGGTAAGTGACGTCTGTGTATTACAGAGCACGTGACCGAGCAGATGAATGAACTCCTCCAATGTTACTGCCAATCACGGACAGGAATAGACAGAGGACATTTCATCTGAACTTAAGCAGTAAAACCAGTTCAGTCTCTCTTAACTTCTCAACACAACTCGTTATATGGCATTAATGCAGTAAGTTTGACTTACCAGAGTTTGTTATACGCCTCGAGACACTCGGGTTTAACATTGTGAACTAAAACACAAGCACAATCACTTTATTTGAGTCAATGATCAATTTGTATGGCAGATGACTTATGGTAAATAATTATAACGCACACTGTATTTTGTATAAATTGTTATCTTCTTTTTTGGCTAATAGATGAGAGTGAGCGTCTTTCCTCGGGTCCACCTTTCGCACAAACAGCGATTTAAACCAGCTGTCCTCTCGATGACGATTACTAGACACTGACAGGCACCTGAAACACCAAAAAATGCACAAATAACCTCACGTATAATGTCTGTGTAAATATATAAGTACTGACATTTTGTTGAACATCTTAGAGAGGAATTATGATGTATGTTTGTGTAAACATGCACACTGGAGCTCAGCTGCCAGCCAGCTGAAGATCAGCATGCATGCAAGTCATACAAACTTCATCCTGATTCAACATCTACGTTTAACTATTATAAACTTTAAGCAATCAACACATAAAAAATAAACCTGAATGTACAACCTATTTATAGTAGTCTTCACCCGAAGAAGACAACAATGAAAGGTTGCATGACTGAATTTTGACCTTGAGCAGCAGATTCGTGTCTGTGCTTTACTTTGCTGTGCATTTCTCATCGATTTTATCTGCTTACGCAAACATAGGAACATAATGATAAGAGATTTTAAACAGTATGATTTATTTATCAGTAAGAGTAACGTTAGTCACGCTTTAACTCAATGCATCGCTGCATTGAAGCATCACATACAGCGGTGGCCCAGCGCGCTACAGCAGCAAGCACGCGCTAAACAGCGTGTAAATCAGATAACACTGTCTAACCTGATCGCAGAGGTAACACATCCCTTTGTCCTGACCCTGTGTGTTGCCTGATAAAGGCCGGAACAAGCCTTCTGAAGGACTCTGGTCGCCATCTTTCACTGATAACAGGCAGAGACTGCAGGAAGAGTTTAACTCTAGCAGTTCAACAGAGGGCGCAAGAGGACGCTGTAATTCATAGAGCTGCCAAAAGGGGACGTAAGAGCGCGCTGTAATTCATGAAGGTGCCAACAGAGGGCGCAAGAGACTGTAAATCATGTGTTTATTGCAATAGTAACAAATACGGTAAACAAAGTCTTCCAAGTAACAAAACACAGTGTGGTTCAGTAATTTACATGAGATATCATACATAAGAAACCAACATATAAAAGCACGTGAAGTTTAAATGGAGATCACATTAAGATCATAAAAAAGCAAATAATAAATGAAAGGAAATAAATAAAAGGAGGGAGCGCATAAAAGTGTTTATGGATACAAAACTTTCCAATGAATTAAAGAAGACTCATAAAAAAGCTTGCATTGATTAAATTCATAAACATGAATTCCAAAAATAATGTTTCTATAAATTAGAGAAAAATTTAGAAGAATATTTTGGACAGTTAATAATTCAACATCACTCCAGAAAGACTTGAAGGACAATCCCAAAACAAATAACCTATAGAAGAAACTTGACAAAAGGGTGCAATTCATGAACACCATCCATGATGACTATGGAGCTTTTAAGTTTCTGTAAATATTGCAAAAGTGCAAAACAATTTATTTTTAACATATGCATGTTACATAAAACAAAAATGTAGATACAACTTTGTTTATTCACTATAGTACATTCTTAGTAAGGTGGGTCATTCTTGATTATAGACCCATACGGCAAAACATATATTGTCAAATATATAATTTTAAATATATTTTAAAATATAAAAAAATATATTTACTGAAATATATTTACAAAAATGCATTTTCACATATATATATTTTTGATCATTATTTGTATATTTTGAAATATATATATATATATAAAAAAATTAAAGTATAAGTATAAAGTATAAGTATAAAATGTATGTATAAATGTTTACGTATGTATAAAATATAAAATTAAAAGTATATTTTTGCAGTTGAAAATATCTTTAATTTTATCTTTTCAAATCTGTTATGTTTACAGGTTATGTATGTTAACATACAAAGTTTTTCTTTCTATATTTCAAAATATATAAATAGGCCTATACATACATAACCTGTAAACATAACAGGTTTGAAAAGATAAAATTAAAGATATTTTTAACTGCAAAAATATACTTTTAATTGTATATTTAATACATATGTAAACCTTTACACATACATTTTATGGGTTGGGTAAAATAAAAAATGTATTTGTTGCCTCTGAAATATATTTTGAAATATATGTAAATAGGTTTAAACAAAAAAAATTCAAAAATTAATTAAGCTTTATTTCCTACAAAATATATTTAGCATATATTTAAAACATATTTTTGGCCAAAGAAAATGTTGCTGTATGGAGATGCCAAACGAGAGGTAGAATTTGTTAAAATGTATTAAAAATGTTTAAGACTCATAAAGTGCATCACATGAAATTGTCATAAATGTCTAAAAGTTAAAGAATATTAATAGGAAAGAAATGAGGTCATCATTCACTCTTCATGTCAATCAAAATCCATTTATGTAACACCACAGACATGACAACTTTCTTAAAAAAATTTGTAATATAGCCTAATTCATGAGGACCTCTTAGATTAAATTTAAGAGTTTAAGCAGTTTAAGCATATTATTTGTGTTAAAAGTGTTATTTTGTTGAAATTACATTCAGGTGTACATTACTTCTCTGGGGTATGATAGGAACATCTGCACGCAGAGAGAAGAAGAGGATTCCTTCAATCCGGGTCCATGTAGCTCTAACATTTTTTCTGTGGCTCATTACCTCTATAAACGATATGATTTTTTTTCATACCCAGCTGTGAGATTGCAGTTATAAAAGCTTTGCCATCAAAACATGTCTCTTGACCTCTATTAGTCTGGTTATGACATTTCCCAGAGATGGAAAGACTTTCTGCAATAGTGTTTCAGCCATTTATTCATCAACAGCAGTCATTCAGTGAATACCCACCGGGAACACAAATCCACCATCACAACAACACCACAATAACCAGAACTAATAATTCAACCATTAAGAGAGCGGAGAGTCAATCAAACTGAATACGTTTCCAGATGTTTCATAGATCTGTCTGCAGGAAAACACCATAACGTTTTAGTTTATATTACTCGAAAATAACCAAGAGTAGTGTTGGGAACATAACTTTAAACTATGTTTTATATTTCATTATTAAAAAGAAATTGGAGCGTATTAACCCAGTTATTGAATTAAAATCTTGTGGTTTTTAAAGCATTGATCGGTATTGCACAAAAATATATAGCCAATCTTCTAATGCCCTTTTAAAACATAAGATACAGTCATATGATTTTTCATGTTCCTAAAACAAGGTTAAAATCAAAGAGTGACAGGGCTTTTTTGGTAGCTGCTCCATGCTTCCTTTGTACGTTAAATTGCCTCCTGTGGATATCACAATGCCTTTGGGGATGCAATCTGTAACTTTCACGTCTATATCCTTATCTTCATGCCATGGTAAAGCTTGGTAAGGCTATTATTTTTCATGCAATCTTATTTTTCCTGATAACTTTATTGCTCACATGAGCATATACCGTAATTTTTTTCCATAGTTTTGCCAAGTGCCTTATATTTTTATAATAATAATATATCATTGGTGTAAATAGTTCACTCCTAACATGATGATAGCAATGTCATTGTTGTGGATTAAAGAGGATGCCAGTCGAAATAAATTCACTGAATGCACCTGTTTAGTTTTATTTGAAGATATAATATCAGCCTGTAGATGGCATCTGTGTCAGTCTTTAGAGTTGATCCTTCAGAACATCTGTACCATAGCTGGATGTAAAGCATGCACTGCATATGTGTAAGGGGATTATATATCAAGATCAACATTCTGCAAAGACTACATAAAAGCTGTCTAAAATTAGAAATGTGAATGTTTGAAATATTATTGATGAATTCTCACGCCTTAAACAGTACTATTCATAAAACGAAATGTGTATGTTCATGTTTATATGGCCAAACAGTCCAGTTTTAAAACATATGATGATAAATGATGGGAAACGTTGTTTTGTAGGTCATTAACGCGTCAGCTCTGTACAGTTTGTCTCTTCTGAATGTGCTGCTGCTCAGCTCACTCAAATACATTTATTTGTGTCCAGTGATTCATTTTATTCAAAGACCATTTTACATTTACATTCCACCATAAATGTAAGCCATCGCGGGATCAGCCAGCTCCGGCTTCCCGCATGCACAATTATGCCGTCTGGACGCGGATAGATTAACCACTTCTCCTGCCCTGACTGCAGCTGGGATGAGCCTCTGCTCTGCTGCGCGAGGACTAGACGGCCTGGGAGTCTTTTGGGACGGGGGTGGAGCCCACGGAAGTAGCGGCAGCTGCTTATTGAGAAGAGTGAATGTCACATAAAAAGTCTCCAACAATGCCAGAAAAAGTCGCTAGATTTGTCGCTAGTCGCTTTAAAAAAAAAAAAAGTCGCTAAAGGGGTTTGAAAAGTCGCTAAATCTAGCGACAAAGTTGCCAAGTTGGGAACACTGATATTGAGAGCATATGTATGGTAACACGTACCTTCTTATTCACCATTCTAGCAATAAAAACCAGATCAAATGTGCGTTCCCACATATGCCTTATTTTTTACATTTAAACTGTTGTCGGGATGAAAACTGGGCTTACATCATTCACATGACATGTACGGAAGTGGGTCTCGGTCAAAACCTTGTTCGTGTTACTTTAGATTACAAGGATCAGTTTTGAACTCTTTCCTGCTGCAAGCACTCCAGTTTCTTTTGAACAATCCTCTTTAGCCCTTTTATGGTCACTCTGAGCAGAACGGGGTGAGCGGGAACAATCCGGTGCAAGCATTCCTACAGTTGTGATTCTTGGCACAAAGCATTCGACTTCAATCAAGACCCTGGCACAAGTCGAACACAGCACACACAGCTGGGCACACGGGTCCACAGAGACCTCTGAAAACATGCAGGCCTGGGCCTGGGAGTCATTTGGCCTGGATCTGAGGATCACGAGAACAATGGGAATATTAATGTTCCTTATTTTTACAGTTTGGGCACAACACTGTACAAGTGCAATGTCTGTAAAGATTATTTGGCTGTACATTATGCATAACACGCATGTCCAAAACATACTCTATGCTAGTATGTGACTTCACTAGAGCATTAGCCTAAACTACAGTTTTCAAGTGCCTAAGCTAAGCTTTTATACTTGCATAAAATATGATTCTATCCCCACTAAGAGTATTCTTATATGGCGTACACACCAGCGAATGTGACTATTTGCGTGAGTAGATTACATACAAAGTCAATGCAAAGGCGCGTATAGACGTGAACCTTCGCCAGTCGATGTAAATGATGCAAACTGGGCAGCGTGATTGTCGTAAACATGCGCAATTCGTTTCAAATGCAAGTTGAACATATTCAACTCAAGGGGAAAAATCACATGACACAAAGTTAAATCCCGCAAGTAATCTAAAGCGAGTAATGTGATGCTTCGCATTTGGTGTGTACGCAGCATTACACACTTAAACACATCCAGCTACACTATACGCATGTACATTAATTTTTATGTTCATAAAAGTTGTGATAGCGCAGTGGATAGGACACTCGCCTTTGGTGTGATTGACCTGGGTTCGAATCCACTGTGACACACCATTGTGTCTCTGAGCAAGACACTTAACCCTTAGTTGCTCCAGAGCCGTGCAACCTCTGACATATATAGCAATTGTAAGTCGCATTGGATAAAAGTGTCAGCTAAATGATCAAGTAAGTAAGTAAAAGTTAATTTATTACTCATAGAATATCAATTTAGCATATTCTAATGATTTAGTGTTATACAGGATTTGTATCTACAGTACCAGAGAGAGATCCTGGAGTTCCCC
Organism: Paramisgurnus dabryanus; assembly: GCF_030506205.2. Classification (NCBI taxonomy): domain Eukaryota; kingdom Metazoa; phylum Chordata; class Actinopteri; order Cypriniformes; family Cobitidae; genus Paramisgurnus; species Paramisgurnus dabryanus. Next base: position 37,731,617 of record NC_133344.1, read on the forward strand.
AAAATAGAAACTTCACTGATTGGCAAGTTATTTTTAATCCAATTTTTTACCTTTAATTGACAGACAGTTTTACATGGCAAAGACAGGAAAGTACATGGTGGAGAGAGGGAAATTGGACCGGCAAAGGAGGTCAAGCTTGTACTTGCAAAATGTATAAATAATTCTGTTTTTCTCTGTTCACGTTATGTGATGAAATGTAAGTCATCATGTTCTGATGTGTTTGCACGTGTAAAACTAAATAAATGGATAGAAACTGCAGCTGTTGGGGAGAGGCATACAAAGGGAACCTCTGCCACATCTGCACCATGGCATCCAGCCCATGAAACCCAGCAGTCTCTTAAATAACTTGCATCATGTTTGAATTCCACACTACCCACAAAAAGGTGGTTCGCTTAGTTAAAGTAGATCCTTCTTGAAATTCAGTTTTTACCTGAGCACCTTATGCCTTGGTGCATATTCCTCATATCAGGCAGTTGTCTATGTAATTAAGAGCAGAAACACTAGTAGAGCTGAATCTATAAATTTCATGTGTGAAGTGACAAAGCTAGGCCGAAAGGAAAAACTCAGTACTTGTGTTCCTCACTGCCAAAAGCAAACCTGAGGAATCTTTATGTGTTAGGGCAGAATCATTTTGTAAAACTATGTATCCTTCAAATCAGTGTGACAAAACAAATCCCCCGATTCGATCTCTGACATGATCAGTTTGAACATAAGAATTTTGAAACAGGTATTCTTCATAGTGTTTAAGCAACTTAGATGTAAAATCAAACTCCTGTCATTCTTAGGGATCATAAAGCACCGGCACCAAAAGCTAGAATCTCTCAGGGCAGGGATATTCTATTCTGTAGGACATGGGCCATCCAGGACCACAATTGAATATCCTTGCCTTAGGGAAATTGGAACACTTTCTATTCCTAAAAGGGTCTGCAGTTCTTGTGTGATTGACAGGATCTGCTCTTTGTTCACCAATGTGCTGGACATGCTGTCGAGGCAAGTGGCAAATTAAATCCTTGTAATGTAAATTCTTTTCATAGTCCACAAGACCCCAAAAAGACAGCTTTACTTGCCTTCTCTTCCTCCCTGCGGAAACTAGGCCTGGGCCGTGACTGTCTGGCACTCAATAGTGAGACATTCCTTCCTCACTGGCAAATTATCTGGACTTCCTTGGTAGCAAATTCCAGCTCAAGTAGACCTCAGGTTTCTCCTCTCCTTGGGTATAGTGAAATCATGTTCACTTGAGGTATAGTCTGAGGCACCCTCCTGGACAAAGATCTTTTGAGTGAACTCAACAATCTCCAGGATTAGCCTTGAACATAGTTGCATGTGTTCAGGAACTATGTAGGGGTGTTGTCTTATTGGTGCTGGATTGATTAAGGGGGTGTTATCTTGAATCAGGTTCTCTGTTCAGGCCTCTGATTGAATAACAAACATTTTGACTACACACTTGACTTAGGGTCTGGTTTTTCATACTTCAACCCCTTATCTTCCTTCAGCTGAGGTCACAGGTATGTCTGGGTTTTTCTTTGTTCAAGTCACCTGCCCATCTTTCCTTTGGTACCGAGGTCCCCTGCTATTTGCGCCAACCACTTGATTGTTGAGTCTTCTAACAACAGCATCACTTTTTGCTCTGTACCATCATTTCTGGGTAGTCTGGGCTTTAAACCTCTTCTCAAGCCTGTCCGCTTAAGCCCGGGATACACTACATGATTTTTGGCTGTCGCAGACGAAAGGTTGCCATTGTGAAATAATCGCCGCAATTTCTACGATCGTGGCTCTTCATCTGTGGTTCTATGTCGTACAGTGAGGGACGTTCGACGACGGCTGTTTTACTGGTCTTGTGTCTGCAATAGTTTTCTGACAGTGTCAGAAATTCAGCATGAACAACCCACAGTGTGTTTGCTGCTACGATCTGCGTACTGGTATTTGTTTACCACTGGCGCATGCTGGTGACGTTGCGTAACGCGTGGCGCAGGTGTCGAAGCCTCTGTGTCATCATGGTACAGTCTACATGCTTGTCGTACCCAAGTTTAAACAATCCATGTCACACAGTGTGATAACGTAATGATCTTATAGCAGTGCAAAAATCCTGCAGTGTATTCCGGGCTTTACATTTGAGGAGTTTGTAGGGTGAAGAAAACAGTAGGAACTCAAAGACTTCTCTGTATGTGAAGACAAATGTTAGCCACTTGTTCCAATCACACCCAATGTCTGCAACAAATCTTCTTAGCATATTTCTCAGGGTCAGATTGCTTGCTCCACCAGTCTGCTCTTCAGGGGAGGGTTTGAAGTTTTTCTGATGGCTCTGATGCCCCACTAATGGTGGAGTGGCTTTATCAGTGAACTCAGCTCTCTGGTCCATTAGAATCTCACTGGAGATGCCTACCCTGGAAACAGCTGAGTAATGGCTTGCACAGCCTTCAACATGGTAATATTTATGAGTGGGAAAGCTTGTAGCAAAATGTCATCAACAACCAGAGAATATACTGATAACCATACTTCTCTTTGTAAGTGGTCCAACAATATTCATTCAATGTGTCAGGGTGCAGAAATGATGGGTTGGAGGGAAATAAATGTATTGTATGGGACTTTCTGTTATGACATTAAACTGGTGCATGAGAAATGATTGGAGAGAGTGAGAAAAAGAGAGAGAGACAGAGGCAGATGAGTTCATGTGCATTAGACAAAGAAAGACTGTGAACAGGAGATATTGTATTTTTGACTTGAGAAGAATGCTCACCACCCCTGGAATTCAGAAGGATACTTTATAGGGATTTATTTTAATCCTGAGATATAAATCACATCTGAGAGCATCAAAGAGGAACTTCTGGCCAAAAGATGATTTTTTTGCCTCAGTATATGGAAGTGTTTAGAACAACAGGAGTGGTTTTAGCCACATTACTAGAAATTGCATGAAACTGTCCAGCACTTAATAGGAATAGTTTAGCCAAAATTGAAAATGCTGTCTTCACTTGCCCGCATGTCGCTTAAAATGCATTTGACTTTCTTAAGAAACTCGATGATGTGACTTTCTTAAGAAAACTTATCCAGTAAGAAAGACCAAGTGTAAATGCCCTCCAGAATGCATTTCAGAGAAATTGCAGTACACTCAGTCAGGAGGTGGGTTGAGACACATTCCAGATGGTTATTGAAGCCACATACAATATGTCTATGCTTCTGATCCTCCAAGCTGCATACTAAAGACTGGCTCAGCCCAAAGCATTGTGAGATTGTGTTCAATATGCTGTGAGATACCACAGAGCCGCAGCAATGCACTACTTGACATGTATAGCCTGGTAGAGATGAATGTGCCTTGTCATTAAATATTATTGCAAGCTGACACAAAAATAATCAAACGTTCAATGTAGGATTCAGAAACTGCTCCATAAAAACAGACCAACAGTGTTGATTCCACTCTTGCTGTTTTATGTGCGCCGAACGCCTTGAGTTTTTTGCCGCCTGCCACAGCACGCGTTTTTGAAGGAGCGTTGAGAGCGGAAAAGCGCCCGACGTCATTCACGTCTTTCCATTGTCCAATCGATTGAGGGGTGAGGCAGGCCTTCTGTTGTGGTGACTGAAGTTTACAGCTGTTTGGAACAACCAGACGCCAGTCACTTGCTGTCTCCTGCTGTTTGTGCACCTCTTACCCTCGATCAAGGTCAGAGCAAGGGTCATCTTTTTAAAGTTTCTGCTAATATGACAATTAACAGCTAGTGAGTGACAAGACAGCTGCCTTAGTGGTTGCCCAGTAATGTAAAAAGCCGTGCAGCACTGCTGTTTTTTAATGTGACCAAAAAAGCAATGTGGCGGGCGCCCATGCCGTTTGAGCTACAGGAACACAAAATTTAGTCGAAATTTAGTATTGACTACAGCAAACCTACTAAATGTAGCAAGTTTAATATTTTTTATAGATTATATTTGCAAAACAAAATCATAGTGCCACTTTGTTTTAAATCCTTTAAAGATACAAGAAAGCACCATAACATATCATCAAAGTGATCCATATGACGTTGTGCACTCAATATCTACTATGATTATTTAAAGTATAGAATCAGATTTGAGTCACGTCACATCTCAGAACATCAAACCCACAACCAGCCTCCAGAGGGTGCCGTCTTCTGAGGATTGAACTGTGTTGGCTTCCTGTACCACATGGAAAAAGAGTTTTTACTCTTTGTGTGCTTCTCAATTCTTATTTGTTCATCTTCGTTTCCTTTCCTAGCTTCCTCCACCCTCCTAGGATGCAAGCAAGGAAAGACACAAGGAATGAGAAGTCGAAGCATTTAGTGAAATGTCATATCCTCACAGTCTGTATAAAGTTCATTCTCTATTATCAAACATCAAGTGCATAAAAACCCCCAAAGAAAAATAAGGTTAAACACATTTACATAAATTCTTAAAAGTGCTATGTATCTTTCTATGCATACTAAATGTGCTGCCTAAAACGAGTCTACATTTATAATAATTTATTGATTAACACTAACATTTATGCTTGTTTAAATATGATTTGAAAAAGTTATGATGTGAAGGGGAAGGAGATTTGTTCGTGCGTCAGGTCGGTTTAGACGATAAAACACTTTTGCATAGGGCATCCTCGCACATGACTCCTCAGGAAGCATCATTACTCCTTTTGGTGCAATTAAAGAAATTAGATGTTCTATAAGATGGCAAAGCTCAATCTGTTTCCGGGTCTTTGGATATTTTTTGTCTAGGACTAAACTTAAGCCATGTCTGGGAAACCACCCCTTTGTGTATTACATACTTAAATTTTTTTAAAACAGAGTTACGTCCATAGGTATTTAGACAGTGACATAATTATTATAATTTTAGCTCTGTACAACACCACAATGGCTTTGAAGTGCAATTAGGTTGTGTGCATATCAATCATCTTTAGTGTAAGTAACACCTCTTCTCATTGGAAGCGCTGCGGTTCCTTGCTCTGCTGAACCTTGGAGCAAATCCCCTCTTGGAAGTACAGGCTAGGGACACATGTTGAATTTTTAAGATACAGTATTCAGAAATCCAGATTGGACCTGTTTGAATTTCCACTGACTCACAGAATCAGTTATTGGAGGCTACCCAGGTGAGAAACATGGAGACATAGCTGAACCACCAAATACCTAGCTGGTGGAAGTCAGGGTCAAGGACCCTACCACTGCTGCAAGAAAGAGACTGGTCCAGTCTAGACCAGCTACTGGGCGTCAGTGAGCAGCCAGCCTTAGAAACAGGACCCTAAAACATCAGGAAAGCCTATGTTTGATGGGCATATACCTGGCATCATAGACAGAAAGAGTAGTTAAAGGAAAACACTACTACACTACTATATTCTTACCTCAGCTTAGACAAATGCGTGCACTTTTGATCTTTGTTCAGTGCCTCGTGAATGTGTTACCATGAATGTGTTACCATTTAGCCTAGCCCCATTCATTCCTATGGCTCCAAACAGGGATGAATTTATAAGCCACCAAACACTTCCATGTTTTCCCTGTTTAAAGACTGTTACATGAGTAGTTACACGAGTAAGTATGGTGGCACAAAATAAAACTTTTCCATAGCCATAGGAATGAATGGGGTTAGGCTAAATGCTAACACATTCATGAAGCGCTGTACAAAGATTAAAATTGCACACATTAAAAAAAGATAGATATGTATTAATTCATCTAAGTTGAGGTAAGAACATAGTAAAATATTGAAAAACTGTGGTGTTTTCCTTTAAATGGCAACAATCTAACCTGGAACTGTTTCCTAAACTCTTCCAACAAGTAAACTTGGGGCACCCTGAGCCAAAAACAGCATGAGAATATTAAAGCATTACTAGCACTATTATTATTAGAAAATACGTCCAAAGTAGCCAGAGAGACCATCATCCACCTCCCCAAACCTTTTTGCACTATGTAATGAAAATTGGCTTGTATTGTGTGGCTACCAGGCTATTATTATTCAAGACCAGGAAAGAGCGGCTGCTTACGCAGGCACACTTCCATCCAATGGATGGCCAATTGGGCCTGCTGAAAATGAACGTCCACTGCTTCTGCCAGGCCTGCAGAGCACTGCCCCCCCCAAAAAACACAAAAATCAACCCCCCCACCCCCCGGTTTGACATAAGTACATTGGCATAATTTTTTAGCACTGCTCCCAAAATTTGCCTGGGGGACACAAGCACTTTCTATTAAGTCAATTATGCTACACAGTGTCCAGAGAGAAACAGCTGCAAACAGTGATTATCCACCTGCAGATGGATGGTTTGGTAGAGAACAATTCTGGACTCTAAAGACTATGAGGTTGGGCCCCATCCCATTTCGCACCGTAAATACAAGCCAACCTAGATATCTAAAATCTTTGTCGGCTGCAATTTAATAATACAGAGCTATTAAGTTTGCTATTGTTTTTGACTACTATAATCAGTGTTTAGTCAGAGACCTACCATGTCTGTAGCTATAAGATTAACTTTACATCAATTGCTTTTGTACAACAGATTTTTGAATGCATTGCTAAAACACTTCAAATGCAGGAAACAAGACAGATGGAGCGACGCCAGTTCTACACTAGATCCACAAGCAGAGCATCAGTTTACCTCCAATACAACAGCTGCAAGTTTACTCTACTTTACTACATTTAGGAGCAAAGGGTCGTCTCGAAGCTTATATAACTTTGATTTGTTTAATCCATATCGCTCTTTCTGGTCTGTGTAGTGTGACAGATAATAATCTTGATATGCTTCTCCGAAGGTTATACCGGCCGGCTGTTGAAAGTCTATTGGAAGTCTCGCACAGAAAAAAGACATCAAATCACTTACTTTTGTCCGTTTTTATTTAGGCTCCCATGTTAGCAGGTTTGACCGTGCACACCGCCTGCATGACACGCACGTCTCAGACGCGGATCAGACGTGCATCCTAGGAATAGGACCGACGCCTTTTCACGCCACACGCAAGCGTCTTGGAAGCGTCAGGTCAGTTTATCAATAGGAAACATACATAGGCTGGCAGCAGCAGCGCTGTGTCAGAAACGCTTCTGGTAAGCAAGGGAATAGAAAACGCCACGCAGCTGACATGTGTCACAGTTCGAGAAGCGGACCGCCCCTGTCGCGGGTCACACTACTCCTATTTCCACCCCGAGGAGGTCCCAAAACACCCCAATGACCAGACAGACAAAGCAATAAAATTTAACAAGTTTTATTAAATATTTTAAAAAGACATCTAAGGAGAATTAAATACAAAAAAAAAGGATTTTCAGTCCTTCAGGGTCACGGGCACAAACCAGGGAGGGGCATTTTGGTCCACTGGGCTCTTGACTCCGGCGTGCAGATGAGTATACAGAAGGGGCATACTGGATCTTGTACTTTTGGCATACGGTGAGTATACAGAGAGGCACAATGGACTTTTACTTTGGGCATACGGTGAGTATACAGAGGGGTACACTGCACTTTTACTTGTAGATATGACTTCGCCTTCCTCAGGTAGGAACACTGGGGCCGGAGTTATGAGTGGGCGTGCATAGAAAAGGTGGTCACCGCCAGCACAGCGTACGTCCTCCTTAGCAGGATTTCCTTCTCGGCTTAAAGAGTGAATGCAGACAACAGGGACATGGCACAACACTGCAATCTTCAGGTGTACGCACGTCAAAGACAGACTCACCCACTGCACTCCACACACTCTAGTGAATTAGGGTCAGCACTCTACGCTTGGACCGAGGATTCGTCCGGGGGAAAATCGAAATCGCTGGCACAGCAAGTGGCCCAGAGTGAACATCGCAGCCACAGCAGATAACGTCCTCCCAATTGAACTGGTATTCGGCGCGCCCACAAATCCTTCCCATGGTGGGGCCGTTTACACACTGTTTCACAACTCAGAGAAGTGCTGGTATTCCATTTTCAAAGTAAGACATATAAACGAGATGGTAACTGAGTGTACTCACAATTCCGTTGATGCTATTTTCCTCTCCTTTCTTGCAGCTACTCACATGAACGCAGCCAAAAGGACGATATCCTCCAACAGCCCTTCAGGGTAAGCAATCTCTTCACAGAGATAACACAGATCAACAAAGCTCTTCATCCACAGTAATTTTCCGTTTTCAAACCTGTATATTCATGCCTGCCCGGTCCTCCAGTTCGCTTTGCGAGTCTCCAAGTCCACAACACATCCGTCTCTCTCTTACTCTCCAAAGGCCCAAGTCGCTTCGTCTCCCCCGCAGTATCTCCCGGAAATCTACTTCTGCCTTCTGTTCGTCTCCTTCAGCCCTGTACTCACTTCTGTGCGATCGCCGGATCAACGGGGCCTTCCGACTCTTTAGAAGGCTTGTATTTCGTCCGCCTTTGGCGGAAACAAGTTTGCCCAGACATCAACCGCCCTTCCAGTTTCCCAAGGCCCTTATTTATATGCCTCTATTTCATTACATCGCCCAATCAACAATCGCCACGCTTATCTGCACACCTGCTGCTCATAAACCCAAATTTGGGTTGCCTGGAGTTTGAGGAAGTGACTGGTGTTTGAACATCTCCGTCCGGGCGGAACTTCTCTCCACCACTCTCGGTTCCGCCCTTCCAATGTCACTCTGTGACACATGCAAAGACACGCAACAGACACGCCATGCAGCCGGTGTGAATTAGCCCTTATATTGATTATTCAGGGTATTAAAAGGTCATGAAACCCTGCTGTTTCAGCTCTACCTCACTATCATTTTAACAATGCAACTTAAATGGGCGTGGACGTTGTGAGAAAAATGGAGAGGAGTGGGCGGGGCACCTGATATAATAAGCTAGTGTAACAAATATTAAGATTTACTAAGATTAGCAGTATTACAGAAATAATTAAACTGAATATAATATTTTATTTAAAGCTGTAGTCTACGATGTTGAAAATCGGTTGAGAAAGCCTGAGGCGGTTAGTAAGTTTTAAAAAACTCATCCCGCCCCTCTGTGCTACCTGATCCCTCCCACCGGGAAACGAACTGAACAACGTCACTCATTCAAGCTTTGATCACTTGTAGTAAACATCAGAACAGAGATTTACCGAGCAGTAAACACATAAAGCCTTGAAGGAATGAACAATTACAATTATGATTGCAATTGACGTTATTTACATTCACAACAACGTTTGGCATACGTTTCCCCTCCTGAGCTTCAAGGAATGACTTTGTAAATATAATTACTTTGACCCGTGATACGCGATGCTAAACGGCTAACATTCCAAAGCCAACAGGCAGCATGAGCATGTTGTTGCCAGACTGATAAAAAGATTTATGTAACACCACACACAATCTTTGTAAATATAATTACTTTGACCCGTGATACGCGATGCTAAACGGCTTCAATGCCGACCGGCAGCATGAGCATGTTGTTACCAGACTGATAAAAAGATTTATGTAACACCACACACAATCTTTGTAAATATAATTACTTTGACCCGTGATACGCGATGCTAAACGGCTTCAATGCCGACCGGCAGCATGAGCATGTTGTTACCAGACTGATTAAAAGATTTATGTAACACCGCACACAATCTTTGTAAATATAATTACTTTGACCCGTGATACGCGATGCTAAACGGCTAACATTCCACTGCCGACCGGCAGCATGTTGTCAGACTGATAAAAATATATTTATGTAACCTCACACAATAAAATTATAAATAGATGCGTACCTGTTCAACAAAAAGTCCGCCGTGTCGGCGTCGGTTTTAAGCCCCAAATCTCCCTGAAGCTTCCTCCAACGGTCAATTGCGGACCCTTTATTGATTCTACTTAGAGTCCGGCGTTTTTCACACTTTTTTTACCTCTGCTCTTTCCTCTACAGACTTCCCTTTTCTTCTAACCTTTACTGTAGGGACAAGAAGCTTGCTGCTGTCAGTTAGTTTTTTTTCCATTAGGTAGATGTTGCTGCTTCGCTAGCTAACATACACTGACACAAATGTCATGTCGCAGGCACGAGAGGGGCGGGGTGGTGAGCGATGGGGTGGAGACGTGATCGCGAGGTGGATTTTCAAGTGTACGGGGATTTGATGAGAGCAGTTAACCAATGTAAGCTGTCCGGCCGGACAGTTTACATTGGTCAATTTATCTGCCGCCGTACACCCAATAGACTGAATGGATTTTTAAAATTCTTTTTTCTCTTCATATTGTTAGGATTTTACTGTAGAACCATAACCAGCATCTAAACGAGTTTATTAATAATGAACAATCTTTGAAATCGTAGACCATAGCTTTAAACAAAGGTCATTGGATTATGACCTTGATTATGCTGTCTGGAGTGCAAGTAAAACTGTTATAGTTGAAGTAATAGCATGTTTGAAAATAAGGAAAAGTCCTTAGGACATGGTAACTCAGAACAAGGTTAAAGCCAACCTGCCTCCCGTAGCTTTTCCGAGCAAATTCATAGTTGATGGGTGGTGAGTCTAACCCTTACATCATCGCGGGGAAAATCATCCAACGTATTTACAAAGTGATGCTAACATTGTCTTTTATGATGTGCAGCACAACTAACTATGTTAAGATCTAAAAAAAGTGTTTCATCAAGCATTAAGCTATTTCTTGTACCGGTTGAGATAAAATATGTATAGAAATTTATCCTGTCCTATGCGCACGCACCCTGAGAGAGATTCGAATCACTCCAGTCCATGAAACACGAGAGTCAGACAATCTAACTGTTCATTCACATCGCCACCGGCGAGAGCGTCAATAAAAGCTCTGGCTGCCCTGCCAACGACGCTAAAGAAAAGGTGTAGTGGATGCTCTGACGCTCGAATGCATTCTCTGAACTCCTCTAAGGCAGAGGTTTCCGCCTTCCGATTGGTTGCCGCCGAACCGCGTCATATCTCATTACCATAAAGTTGAGCTGATTTCAACTCTCCTCGACGCTCACGCTGTACATGACGGGCCGCGCCGCTGCTCGCCGCCGGCTCTCATTGAAAATGAATGACTTCCGGCAACTTTGACGCTCTCGCTGGTGGCGGTCTGAATGCACAGTAACAAGGAGGCTAAAGGCCGAGAGCTTTAATGTCTGTTGCTAGATTCAGAAACTTAATAAAACAATTATGGTACCTAAATTTACATGCCAGACATTGAAAAACACTTGTTTTTAAGCACAATATTTAATAGAAAAAAATGCAATGAACAACATACTCTACATATAACAATAAATATGCTATATATGCCTACTTAGACAAGACGTCAGACTAAGAATTTTGACCTCTTTAGGGGCCAATCACACCAAAAGCGTTTATAGCAGTTGCAGGCGCCTTTTTTAAAAAAGGATCATGACATAACCAGACACACTGTCACCTATTGTCACAGAAGCGAAACATCTGACAGTAATACTCTATACTAGATTTTACAGTTGTTTGCATAAGTGTGTTTATTTATTAAAGGCCAGTTTGATGATCATTAATCATGGGGGAAATATATTTTGTCCCTATCAGGGATAAAAAGTTATTCATCAGAGTGATATAAAGGCCAGAGGGGGATAATCCCTGAATATAAGCATGTAGCAACCTGTGTTTATGTAGTTTTAAAATAACACTATGATTTTATGATAGAATTTATCTTCAGTTTATGCTTGACATCTAGTACGAGTCATTTATTTAAATGTGCTTTTGTGGTGTACGCAAAACCCCTAGCAACAGAAAAAATAGCCTCTGTTTATGCGTCCAGCGTGGACCAGTTGTAACGCAGTTTAAACGCACTGTGGAAAAACAACCTTTTTAGAAGAGCTGCAATCTTTTGGCAACCCATTTGCAAAAATCTGGCATTGAATTTTCTAAACAACTTTAATTCTTTCTCTTAGGATTTTGTAGTTATATCTCCTTTTTAAAGCCAGAATCACATTTGGGTAAAACCACATTCCTGTAACACTTAGGTTTAAAACAGTCTTGTAATTTGGGTATCTTCCAGGGTTTAATCTGATGCAAATACAGATAAACAGATATTGGCTCTGCAGCACATCGCTACAGTATATCCAGATTATAAATGTTTTTCACTCTGAATTTGGTTTATGCTTGAAAAAATAACAAACAATGTGTGGTGTCAATATGATTTGGATTGATTAATCTTAGTGTTACACTATTCTGAATTCTAATTCACACATATTAATAATATTGGACAAACTCGAGCACACAAAGTGTTGCAGACATATTTTTTCTTGTCCTGTGAGTGTTGGAATCTCTCGACATCAGTCTTAAGTTACCGACTCCAGAGGGAGCTTTAAGGAGATGTATCTCGGTGTGAATTGCATAGATGCTTCAGCCCTTAGTTCGAGTTCGCTTGGCCTGGTTCTCTTGGGAAAGCTGAGCTGGACCAAACCTAATCCCATCTGATACCATTCCTCAAAAATGAAATATGGAATTCCAAACGTCTGGGCTTTGCTTATGCCAGCAGCCCATTCTCAGCAGACCAAAGTTTTTTAAGATATTCGTGCAAAAGAAAGGCCTGTATTGCTTTTAATACACACACAGTCAGAAGACCATGTAAGGACTCTATGCTGTTCCTGCAGACATATCGTCATGTTGTGTGTCAGACGAAAATGATAAAAATGTTTGTAAATGCAGTTTCTTTCCAAAAACCTACGACTTCCACCTGGATATAACTCTGTCAGGCCAAAACGATCTGTCTGTTTCCTGTTTAAGGATACGTGTCGTTTTGAAGATGCATTTGTCTCGTTGCATGTTACCTGTTTACTTGTGTTGGAGACTGCTGAACTGCAAAAATCTCAGTGTTGAGTAATGAAGTGGACAGAAGTAGTTGTGTCACTAAATGGTTTTCCTAAATCACACCAGACTTTTAGTTACAGCCTGTTTTGGAAATTGCAATACAAACGTATCACGCAATGGCTGTGTTTTAGGCTTGGCAGATGTTATGTGAGAGACAGAGAACTGACATGTATGCAGCTCAGTAAACCGCAATACAAATATTTCTCTAAATAATTCTGAAAAGAGGAAAACTTTCTAGACACAACAAGCTTGATGGCTGTTGAAAACATATTTATCGAAATGATTTGCTGACTTAATTAAAGTTGATATATACCACACCATCCAGCCAGTATAACGACTGACAAGATGCGGAAGTCAAGCACCTGGCATTTTAAAGGATTAGTTAATAAAAAAAAAAAAATCCAGATAATTTACTGACCGCCATGTCATCCAAAATGTTGATGTCTTTCTTTGTTCAGTCGTGAAGAAATTATGTTTTTTGAGGAAAACATTGCAGGATTTTTCTCATTTTAATGGACCCCAACACTTAACACTTAACTCAACACTTAACAGTTTTTTTCAACAGAGTTTCAAAGGACTCGTTTAAACGATTCCTCACAAGGCATAAGGGTCTAATCTAGCGAAACGATTTGCGTTTTTGACAAGAAAAATTAAAAAAAATAAACCACAACTTCTCTTCTTCCACCGGCTGTGTGACGAGCCAGCGCGACCTCACGTAATTGCGTAGTGACGTAGAAAGGTCAAGTGTTACATATATGAAACGCACATTTGCGGACCATTTTAAACAATAAACTGACACAAAGACATTAATTATTATCTTTCGACATACAAAAACAACATACAACTTGTAAACACTGGGGCGTAGTTTCGCATACATCATCCGGGACCTCTTGACGTGATGACGTTTTGCGTGAGGTCGCGCTGGCGCATCACAGGACCGGATATAGACGAGAAGTAGTGGTTTAAAAGTGCATATTTTTATTTTTTGTGTCAAAAATGACAATCGTTTGCTAGATAAGACCCTTATGCCTCATTTGAGATAGTTTAGAGTCCTTTGAAACTGCAACTTTAAAATGCATTAAAACTGTTAAGGGTTGGGGTCCATTAAAGTCCATTGAAATTAGAAAAATCCTGGAATGTTTTCCTCAAAAAACATAATTTCCTCTCGACTGAACAAAGAAAGACATCAACATTTTGGATGACATGGTGGTGAGTAAATTACCTGTTTTTTTTTAAGAAGATTGACTAATCCTTTAAAGAGAGCACCTGTCGTTTCCAGTTACATTTAGGGTGTTTTCAGACCGAGGCTTTGATTGGGAACCTGGTTTTCTGTAAATGATACGGTGCTAGAAACAAATAAGGGTCATGCTATGGTGAGTTAAATAGATGTCACCATTTCAAATAATTGTGTCACATTTGTCATTCTTGAACACTTAGATCACCCACATAACTTTAAAAGAGTACCAAATTCTGCCAACAAGACTATTAGCAATTGCACAGCATTACAGGAATTGGCATGTCCCTCGTTTTTCTCGTTGGTTGACATCAAAAACAGTCGGAGAGATGTCTGAAATGTGATGAGAGCATTTCATAAAAACCTGAGGATGATGTGTGTCTCATTCTTCATACGCTGTAGAAGTGAAGCAGCGTTCCAGACTCCACCTCTGATAGCAGCTGTACAAACATCTGCTCGAATAACTCCTCTGAAGAAAGCAGAAAGGTCATCTATTAGAAAGCCTAAGCTGAGGGCCATTTTTTTTAAAAGCCGTTTTTTCAACTCTTACACATTTTGCGTGAATATCCCCCCAAAAGTAATTTTGTTGTCACTCGGCATATTCTGTTTCCCTTTGCTTTGCTTGGCTAGAAGTCGCTAATGTGAAATGTTATCAGTTCCTAAAGAAGCTGTCAGAAATGTGGGAAAATATTTCAGTTCCACAAACTCAGAGAGACCGTGACAGGATGACTGCTGACTGGACGAAACACGTCTTAACTGCGGTCATTGGTTTATCGCTATGCAAACTGATTAGCATTTCCTCCCTATCAGCAGAAGTAATCAACTTAAGGATAATTTATAGTCGTACGCAGGGTTCTAAATTAACTTTTTTGACCACCAGCCAAAGTGGCTGGTAACTTTTTAAAGTTACCAGCCAATCAGTATTTCCACTAGCCAAATTTTTCCCGGTGAAAATAAAAGAAATTTAGAGTGCCACTGAATGCAACAATGATTATTTTTTCTTTCAAATGCATGCAACAATCCTGACAAAACATGACAACATTTTTGTGATGAAACATAAGCTTTCTTCATTTCTCTGTTGATAGACATAAAGCTTTACTGGGGCACAGGCCCCCCATTTTTTGCTGACTTTTTTGAAAGCCTGCTGTGTGCAAGAAAGGGGCAACACTTCTTTACAATATCCTTTGCTTAACCCACTATTCTACAGTGCAACAGGTACTGCGAAAGATAAATATGTTGTTAAAAATATTTAAGTGTAATCTTCAACATACCTAACATTATTAACATGTTTGGAGGCATAAATGGCATAACATGTTTGGTAATAATGACAGCAGAGAAATATTTTCTACATTATACAATGATAGCAATGATTGATAACTTATTTTTACAAGAATATTTTTACAAGAATATTTTAAGAAACCAGTCATTTTATGACTGCTATATTAAATAATTTCAGTCTTAGTTACTGCTAACTGTTATGTAAGTTAGTGTCCTAGAGTTAAATATTAGTAAACTAAATATTAATTTCATATCTGAAAATATAGAACAGTATAACACATACATCTGTTGATTTTCTCAGCAACAATGCAATTCTATAGACTTGACAAGAGGTTTCCTGAGATTTTTCTTTCCTCTAATGTTTGAAACCTGACAGGCTGAGGATGTTGTTTGTCTTACCTCCCTTTAACTCATCATCTCTCCTTTCTT
Organism: Paramisgurnus dabryanus; assembly: GCF_030506205.2. Lineage (NCBI taxonomy): Eukaryota > Metazoa > Chordata > Actinopteri > Cypriniformes > Cobitidae > Paramisgurnus > Paramisgurnus dabryanus. The sequence goes on from NC_133344.1 coordinate 37,747,253, forward strand.
CTTCCATTTCCCTGCTTTGCACAAAACATTTTTGATGTACATCTACAGAAGCCAATAATGATCATGTCAAAATAAGATTATCAGTATTATTAAGAAACATACTTCTCGTCATGTTTTCATAAATACTCATTCGCGTGGCGTACCCTTTTGGATGCAGTTGCGTGCGCGGATGAACGCAAAGAAGCGCGTGGACATGGATACATGCGTGCACGCGTCAGTGCGACTGCTTCGTCGCTTTACAAGCGTAAATTGGGTAACTACATTGCATATAGATCTGTTTTGCCGCTATTATCTTTGTAAAGGAATACATTAGTTAACTGCTAAAATTTAAACTTGAGATTTACACATGGGCACGAAAGATTTAAACCGGAGCACATGCCCCACCCCTGTGTCTCAGTATATCCTCCCTGCTCTGCCCGTTCGTTCTCCTTCATCCTTTAGTTTTCTGGTGGACGCGGTCAGTTCGTTTCCATGGTTTCTCGCGCTGGTTTCGCTGCAAACTGCGCGCAGGCAATTGGCGTATTAAACATCATCACATAGCATTACGGCACAGTGTTCATGTAGGAAGTACTGCCAGAGGGATAAATGACCGAGAACAGAGCTTTATGTATCATGCATGCAATGCCTCATGCATCACCGGCCAAACTGGCTAGTAAGTTTTTATTAACACCCGCCAAAATGAATTTTAACCCGCATTTGGCGGGTTGGCGGGTGTTAATTTAGAACCCTGGTCGTACGTATGTTCTATGCCGGATATGGCATAGGCTATGCGTAGCCTGACTCACAGCTTCCATTCTACATGGTCCGCAAGCACTGTGATTGGTCCACTAGAACCCTGCCTGTCTGTGAAAAAAATCTGTGTCTCATTTTTTGTCATAGGCATTTCCGCTTGTGACAGTAAGAACGAAGATGGGCCAAGTTGAGTGATTTACATACACAACAAGCTGCTGCTTCTTGTTTGTTTGTGGGTTTATTGGCCTGCTTCTTCTTTGGCTGTTGCACTGCTACTGTGAGTTACATGTGTGGATACTGCCTACTAGCTGTCTGCATGTGTAATTGCACGTTGATGCGGATGACAACACAGAAGTATTTATGAAAACTGTCGAGGCTTAAATACTTTTTTACTCTTCGTGTTGTCACATTCTGGAGTACTTAACATTTGAGATGAATTATAACCTATGCACTAACTAGCCTATAGAGTATATATGATCAGTATAACTGTAGTTTACTAGCCTGTAGTTTGATAGTGCTCACACTGAGATTTCTTTGAGATGTTTAATTTAACGCCAACTGGACCATAATGAGGTAACAGCTAATGCAAACAAAGAAAAATAAATAAAACTATGAACTGTAAACAAAATACCAGATGTTTACACACATATCTTCTGTGATAAACTCTGGGTTTTATCAAAAGCTAAACAGGACATGACTAATGCACTTTTTCAAAACACACATAACGTACATTTTATCAGGTGGGTTAGGAAATATGTCACGGTAAAACACAATAAATCCTCATCATGGTTTAATAACATATCTGGCACATGGATAGCTTTAAACTGTTTTTGGAATTGCTGAGTATGGATGCATTTACACTGGCTGTTTAAATTGACTCAATTCTGATTTTTCCCCTCATGTGCCACAGATCGGATATGACCCACAGACGTGCAAGCAGGAAAAATGGCATAGATTATGATATTCTGATCGGTTTCAGGCCTCATTTATATGTGGAAATAAATCGGATATGAATTGGATACATGCATTCGCGTCCGCAGTGTAAGCGGACAGATCGGATATTCCCACCTCAAGACATGTCGTGCGTCATTGAAAATGCGAGGCTGGCAAATGATGGCAACTGAAGTGGACACCACTCGCGATCACATGACTCTTCTTAGAGTCACAATGGAGGACGACAGCTCCTCTTAGTGAAGTAATGTTGAAGTTTTACGTATTGTTACAGAAATAATCTTCTATAATAATCTTGTATAATAATTTTGTATGTGTCCATTGCATATTACAACATTTTACTTCCTCTGTGGTTTAAGCTGTTCTGGGTCAGTATGTCTACCTTGAATTGTTTTGCCAAGTGTTTAGTGTAAATGCTAATATCTCACAGTAGTAGTCATTTTTAAAAGATTATGTGAGTGGGGCGTCAAAAAAATTGAATACAGGCAACAAACCAGAATTGGGCATCAAGATCTGCAGTATAAATCCAGCTTAAGACAGAAATGCACAGAGGTGCTATACCATAGACCGTTAAAAAAGATGGACGACGCGACGTCGCCTCCCTCCATTGTAATGAATTGAATCAAAAAATGTCAGACCATGGTCGCCGCCATGTTACGTAAAAACGTTGGTTTGGAGCCAAGGCATGCGCAGAAGGAATCGTCCGTGGAGCCAGAGGTGGAGTCGCGGTATCAAACTTCCGCCCAAACGCTCGCGCGCCCAATTCAACCACGCCAATCATAACGACACGCCCAGTTTCTATAGCATCAAATTACAAGCTAAAATGAAATTTATCACAAAAATGAACACTTGAACATATATCAGCGTGATAACAACTATTTGAAAGGACCAAAACCATCTTTTGGAAACTTTTATTGGAAGTGTAAATATTTTTTTTATTTAGAGCAGAGTCCCTTCGTTTGAATGGAGAGGGCGGGGTTATGACTTGTACTGCAGCCAGCCACCAGGGGGCGATCAAAGAGCCAGAGGCTTCACTTTTCAAGACTTATGAGGCACACCCGTGCTATACAATGTGAGCACAGACAGTACCTAAACACAAACAGCAGTGAAAGCAAAATATCTTTTTAACAAAAATATAAAAACCAAGACCAGAACCCAGAAATGGATAAAACTGAGAACTAGATAGTGATGAAATGCTGAAAAAATCAACTTGACTGCATTTAATTTGGTCTGACTAACTTTGGCATTACACAAACTTGACATTACACAAACCCACAGTTGTTTGCACAGGAGAAAAAACAATCTGTGATTATATTGGAGAGGGAAACAAGGAAAGAAAGGTGAAGAACATGAGTTAATAATTAACTAGAAAAACGACAGGGTTCAAAACACATGACAAACAAACAAAAGCCATGTGCTTAAACATACAGAACAAGAGAGATGCAGATGAAGCAATGACTCTCTAGATCAGGGGTCTCCAACCACCACAATGTATAAAATAACCTGGAGGTCTACTTTTTAATATACTCTATAGTCTACTCAAAAAGTTTTACGTGTTGATTTTATTTAATGTTTCAATATTATTGTTTAAAATGTACATATAAACATACATAAAAGAAGCCAAGCTATTTTTATTAAAACTTTATAATAAATAAATATTAAAATTGAGGCTATTGATAGAATGAGCTTGGGTGGACAACTCACAGATTTGCAGGCACCATGTTAGAGAATGCTGCTCTACATCCTGGACATTTTTTGAAAAGATTCACTTTGAACATTTTGTCAGCTACAGTATTAATACTCTTGATTACACACGAGTCTGATATATTTAACAGGCTGAACTTTTGCCTGTTTATATTCATGTCATATTACGTTTGGTGCAAGTCCATGGTGAGAGAATGGGTGTGCGTACACTGTTAAAAAAGATCCTATTTTTATGACCAATTATTCAACTTGTTTTACAGTGGTTTACCATTATTTGATTAAAACTCTGCAAAATTACAAACATTAGCTGTCAGTTAATAGCTTGATTAATGTATTTATACAGGAAAATAGGGGAGAACTGGAGTAACGTATAGGACAAAAGTTACAAAGTGTTTTTCTTAGAGTCCTGAAAACATTTTCATTCCAAACTATGACAGCATCTTCAGCACGCAACCCTTGACATAGCTGACAAATATCGCGCTATTTCGCATTGTACTGATCAATCTACAGGTTATTTAGTGCTCATACACATCTTGAAGTTTGCCTTCTCTGAGTTTTTTTAAATAAAAGTAAACCGGGTTTAAACGTCAGGAGTTGTAGGGATGAAATAAACAGTTTTGTTACTTTTGTCCCCCTGCTAATACTGTTGCATTATGTTGAAAATATGTTGAAAAATGGTTTGATTCCCACAGCTGACAGGAAGTGACTGAAGTGTTTGGGTGTTGCATTGATAGTTGCCCAGTATTTGTGTCTGTGTGTGGTAGACAATCATGTCTTTTTCACTTTTTCTTTTATTGAAAGTGTTTCATCATAAAATTCTGGGGAAAATCCTTACCCATAAGCCAAATAACAGTATTTGGCTACAGAACTTTTAAAGACTTTATTAGAATTAGGCAGTTTAAATTTAATCTTACGTTTTTTGTTTAGCAGCCACTGCTGTTTTTTTACAGATCATCAAAATGGTCATTGGCAAACTTAAGACGGGCCTGGACATGTGCTGGTTTAAGCAGGGGAACCTTCCGTGCCATGCGTGATTTCAAACCATGACGTCTTAGTGTATTACCAACAGTAACCTTGGAAACGGTGGTCCCAGCTCTTTTCAGGTCATTGACCAGCTCCTCCCGTGTAGTTCTGGGCCGATTTCTTGCCTTTCTTTGGATCATTGAGCCCCCATGAGGTGAGATCTTGCATGGAGCCCCAGTCGGAGGGAGATTGACAGTCATGTTTAGCTTCTTCCATTTTCTAATGATTGCTCCAACAGTGGACCTTTTTTCACCAAGCTGCTTGGCAATTTCCCCGTAGCCCTTTCCAGCCTTGTGGAGGTGTACAATTTAGAACTTGCAAAATAGCAGGGTGTTCAAATACTTATTTTCCTCAATGTATATCAAATGAAAGAACAGACCCTCTGCTTTCAAATAAACAATATACAAACTCTTAAATATGGGTGTTGTTCTTTAAAAATTTTTTTAGCAAAAAGCATAAAAAATTGCATTTTGTGAAGGAATTTTGTTAGAGATCAGATTCAGATTATAAAAACATACACAGAGTTTAAAATTAGTAAATAACGTTTAAGCTTCAGTCTTTCATAAGTCTTTCATTTTTTTATGCAAATGTTTTCTCCGTATTGACTCGTCAATGCCGGGGAACAAGTTAAAAGTGTTTTCTGATGTTTTAATGTCCATTGACATGGTCTTTTCTAATCTTGACAATGATATTGTGAACTAGTGGGATTTATAGTCAAGCGTAGGTTCTACACCATAGGTTATGCGTAGGCTGTACGTAGGTCTGTGTGGCCTGACGTGCACTTTTGCATAACTGTAACAACGCGTCCGTTCTGCGCAAACCGCAAGCGCTGTGATTGGTCCACTAGAACCCCTCCCATCAGGTCCTCGCACAGATTAATGATGGTAAAAACAAAGATGTATCAAGTTGAGGAGAGATAAACTTAAGCTGCAACAAAAGTCGCTGTCCATTTACCTCCATCACAGCTAATCTTCTTAAATCATACACAACAAACTGCTTCTTCTTCTTTTTCTTTGTAGGGTATAATGACAAGCTGTTTTTTCTTTGGCTGTTGCGACCGCCTACTAGCGGTCTGCATGTGTGTACGTCAACACAGACAACGACACAGAAGTATATATGAAAATTGACGCGTAGCCTACAGTGCCGCGGCTATGCCGTAGGACCTACGCGCAACTATAATGAGCCCTTAAGCTGGTAAGGCTGGTGTGATTTGATACTTGTTTCATATGGTGTTTCAGCTGCTGACCAAGTCCAGCAAACCACCTGTTTTGTAGCATGTTAAAAATGTTGTGTTTATACATCTAACCAAAAGTGTTTACCTGTCATCAATACACAATTTGCTGCTTGTTGAGTTTAAGTCAATCTGTTGTCTTAAATAAATTATTTGAATGTGTTGTTAAATTAAATGTTGTGATCTCAGGGAAGAGCGAGTTCATGTCACCATTGTTTATTTGGAAAACAGGGATCAATGTGGAAATGTGTTGCAGGATGAGTGTGTTGGCTAAAGTAATGTGTGATGGTAATAAAGTCAGCACTTTAATCACTATAGGGTGAAATATGTGTATGATAATTAGGTCACAGGCAACGCTATGAATGACAGATGAAGTATAGGCCTACACTTTCTCTGTGAAGTGATTCAACTAATGCTATTACTGAATTAAAACTATTTAAGGAATCAAATCACTTTATAAGTAAATTGCATGTTTTGTTTAAACCATATAAAGTATCCGTTTTATGAAATCTAATGAGACACACTCAGTGCAGGCAAACACCAACATGAGATACAAACCTCACAATAGCAGTCCATTGTGCAAAATACTAATTATGTCAGTCAATTCAACACATTAAAGGCAGGGTCCATGATCTTTGAAAGCCAATGTTGATATTTGAAATCACCTAAACAAACACGCCCCTACCCCAATAGAATCTGGACCTTCTTTTGATAGACCCGCCCCACACATACCCCACGCAGGCAATGATGTTGTTTAGTAGACACGCACCTTACTGCTGATTGGCTACAAGTGTGTTTTTGTAGTCGGCCCGACTCCCTTTTCTAAAGCGTTTTTCACAATTCGTAACTTGTTTATGCAGATTGTATTTTATAAGCTTGATCCTAGTTTCTGTGATTTAAGACTTTATGTAAGGTACTGACAACTGTCGAGAGGGCATTATTGTTGCGCAAAAGTACGAAAGCAGATGATGATGCGTGAGCACAAACCTCTCTGCACTCAAGTTTCATTTGCTTTTGAACAAAACTGGATGGCGCTCTCAGATACTGTACGCCTTGAGCTCTTTATATGCAGGGAGTGCTCATGGGAGCTGTAGATTCGTAGTTGTCTCACCGCTCATTGTTGTTTTTACATGGCTTATAAGAAAACTACAATTACAAAATTATATTCAAACCCCCAAAGTGGCTACAAGAAGTACTGTAGCTGTCTTACTGTGCGTTCACACCACCACCAGCGAGAGCGTCAAAGTGGCCGGAAGTCATACATTTTCAATGAGAGCCGGTGGCATGGGGTGTCATGTACGGTGTGAGCATGGAGGTGAGTTGAAATCAGCTCAAATTTATGGTAATTAGCTATGACGCAGTTTCGGAAGGCAGAAACGTTTGGCGGCAACCAATCGGAAGGCTCCGCTTGAGAGGAGTTCAAAGAATGCATTTGAGTGTCAGAGCGTCCACTACACCTTTTTTAGAGCATCATTGGCGCACAGTTAGAGGCAGATCACACCAAACATGTTTATGGCAGTTGCAGGCGTCTTTGTGAATGATTTTCTATGGGCAGTGAGCGTTAACGCTTCTGTTTATGCATTTTTTGCTGCCTGCCGCACCACACGTTTTTAAAGGAGCGTTAAGAGTGGAAAAGCGGACGTCATGCACGTTCTTCCATTGTGTAATCAAATGAGTGGATAGGCGGGCCTTCCGTTGGGGTGACAGATGTTTACAGTTGCTTGGAACAACCAGACTGCAATCACTCAATCATTTTCTAAAAGTTTATGCTAATATGACAGGTAACAGCAAAAGAGCGCTCACGCATGAATATTTGATTGACAGGACAGCTGCCTCGGTGGTTATATAGCAATATAAAAAGCAGTGCCAAACTGCTTTTTCTAAAATGACCAAGAAAAGGCAGTGCGCCTTTCGTTTACAAGTCTTTAAAACGCATTTGGTGTGATTGGCCCCTTATCAGCCATCACTGAAATCTACCCGCATTTGTTGACGGGTGTTGATGTCAAGCCCTGCGGACAGTGTTTACTTTATCTGGGTGTTCTGACTGACTCATATCCTTTTGGTCCCCTTCTGAAGATCACTGGGTATTCCAATTATAAAAGAATGCTTCCGATAAATGGCTTTTATTCGCATGATTTGTCAAGAAGATAAATAAAACAGACTTAAATAAAACATACTTGACTTAGTGCCCCTTTCCTGTAGTGTCGTCATTGCTATTAATCACCCATTCACTGACGCTTTGACTCGGAGAGGCATGTTACCGGAATGCAAGACTTCAAGCACGCTAAAGATAAAAATAGATAAGTACCGGCCCACTTCAAGCACTGCATTTATTTATTTAAAAATTTGACTGCTGTCACCATGGCTTGTTGAAGACTGTTTAGTTTTTTTCTTTATTCCATGTAAATCTCTATCTATCTATCTGTCTGTCTGTCTGTCAAAGGGATGTCTTTGTTGTTAAGTCAGATAAGTTAATAAAAGTTCTGCAGTTCAGCTATTTGTCTGTTGAATTGAACAATTAACAGCATACATTAACCTATTTCACATAGCAGATGGTAATAACTAAGTAATTGAGTGGAAATAAGTGATTCTGCATTTTACAGCCCTGATACGGTGTAGTTTCTACACAGTTACATTTTAACCTCTAACTACTACAATGATTTGGTTAGTCTCTTTCGCTGTGTAATTATGCCATAACATTTAGTAACCATATACATAACAACATTTTACTCCTTTATAACACCATCAGGCTGGTGTAATTACATAAATATTCACAATAAGTAAATCCTGAACATTTGTCATTTCAGTAAGTACATATTCACTACCATATTATGCCTTTAAACCAACGCAATTTACATTGTATGGAAACTGCACCATAATTAATTGGATATTGCATAGTAATTACTTGTAATATGTGGTTTAAAAATGAAATTACATATATATGTACATACCATAACATTACCTAGTTATTATTGATCTGTAAAGTAAAGTGTTACCACGATTTCATATAATTCTGATTGTGTTCGGCTAAAGACGGGAAATCATAAACACCTAGGATGGCATAAGGGTGAGTAAATTATTATTTTTGGGTGAACAGTTCCTTTAACCATTTTAATAGGATCTGTCCACAAAAGAAGGAAGGAAGCAATCAAGCAATGAGAGTCTTGTTTATGGCACTGAGAAAGAGGGAACATTTAAGTGAGTTTTTAGGAAGGTTAAAGAAAGGAAGAAAAATGTGAAAGATCAGTACACAGTAGGGCCAGGAACTAAAGGATACAGAAAGGTGGTTAGTGGGCAGGGAGAAACCGTATACAGCCTGCCAAGAACAAGGTGGGGTTACAGGGAAAAATAGTTTTTAATTGCATCAAAGTTAATGTGCAAAGAGATATGTAGAGAAACAAGGGAAAGAGTGAGGATAATAGGATAATAAGATTCCTGTCTCTGTCTGTTCATTCCTGACAGACGAACTCACCATACATGGATCCAGTAGATGCAGAGTCTGTGCGCATGGCCAACATCTCGCCTCCAGACTCACTGAGCTCAACACCCTGGTGGAACAGATGCGTCGAGAGGTTAGCAGTGATCAACGCCACTCATCGGAACCTGAACCTCATGCCACCAACCAGCCCACCTATGATGGCGACACCAACTCCTTTCAATCTTTTCTTTCTCAATGCTTTCTTATCTTTCGCTTCTCAGCCGTGCAGGTATGCTTAACGGCCTCTAAAGGTGACACTGTTATACTGACGGTGGTGGACCATTTCTCTAAGGCGATTCATTTTATTCCCCTGCCTAAACTTCCCTCTGCCAAAGAGACAGCACAGGTGCTGACAGAACACATCTTTCGCTTACATGATCTGTCCACTGATGTGGTATCTGATAGGGGCTCTCAGTTTATTTCCAGTTTTTGGCAGGAGTTCTGTAGATGGATCAATTCCCTTCTCGTGTCCACACTACTAATATGTCCCCTTTTGAAGCTTCAATGGGTTTTCAGCCTCCCCTATTACCATCACAGGAATTTGATGCGGCGGTTCTGTCTGCCCTAGCCTGTGTCCAACGTTGCAAACGCACTTGGATAAGCCTTCTTACTGGCTTCAAAACGAACTAAGACTGCAGTTGACCATCATCATCGACCCGTGCCCCATTATATCTGTGGGCAGAAGGTTTGGCTTTCATCCAAGGATCTGCCTCTCCGAGAGCCCTCTCACAAGCTGGCTCCTCGGTTCCTAGGGCCATTCAGCATCATCAAGGACATTAGTCCGTTGGTGGGTAAGCTCAAATTGCCTTCAGCTCTTGGTCGAATTCACCCTCTTTTTAATGTATCCTGGTTTAAACCTGTATTTTTCTCCAGTATCAATCCTGCTCCCTCTGCCCCCGCCCCTTCCCCCCGCAACTAGTGGACGGCTCTCCTATTTACTTAGTCAAGAGATTACTAGATGTTCATTGTCTGGGCAGAGGTTTTCAGTATTTAGTGGACTGGGAGGGTAATGGCCCGGAAGAGAGGGGTTGGGTACAGGCCCGGGACATCCTGGACCCTGGGTTTATCGAGGACCTCCGCCAGCGACAAGGTGAGCCCCTCCTGAGACCGTCCGGTGACGGTCATAAGGGGGGTTACTGTCATGACTACGGTCTGATCGACCACTCTGTTTTGTGTTATCACTGTGTTTTATGTTTTGACAGCTCTGCACGTGCGCGTTTGTCACTTTGGCGTTCCTCCTCCCATCTTATCTCCTTCACCTGTGCTCTTCACCTGATCCTGTTTTCTCCTAATTCATTTGGTTATTTAGTCTCATCGTGTTTTTTATTGGTGTGAGTTCGTCATATTTTTTGCCTTGAGTTTTATCCGCATTCTTTTGTGTTTGTCATTTGTTATTTTACCTTGTTCTCTGCTGCTCCTGTTCTTTGCCAGGCTGTTCCTCACTGCCACAAGGACTTCACTCCTTTGGATTTGAATTTGGATGAGGATGTGGAGACATCCTGCCAAGCTCAGCGGCCTTCATTGCCGCGGTCCAGCCTTGCTCAGCGGCATGCATTGCAGCTTTCCTACTGATCGCCATGGCATCGTCCTGTGGTCTACTCTCTCCCTGGCACTATCCTGTGGTTTTCTCTCTCCCAGGCACCACCCTGTGGTTTTGTTTATTAATAAACATTCCTATTTTGCAACTGGATTCCTGTCTCTGTCTGTTCATTCCTGACAACAGGTCAGTTTAGATTTTGGGGTGGGGGTGCTTGGAACAAACCTAATAGCTAAGACTAGAGATTTTTTAGATATTAGGAACTTCTAGAATTTTGTGTCAGAGATCACGGTACATATTTGCTATTGAGCCCATTTCACTTTTTTAAAATGTAAATTGTTCACTTTCAAAGCCAATGAACTGCCAATGGGGGGTTCACTATGTCTCAAATGACAACATTTCTAGACAATGTCAGCAGGCATCTGAAAATTCCAGTGCAGGATTTCTGCGCAGAGACTAACATGTCGCACACACATAGGCATGCAAACAGCAATTCATCTTCATCCACACGTCTGTGCCAAAGATCTAACATTAAAATAAATCTATTGTCTGAAAACTCTGGGGTACACAAACACAACGTATTAGCCAGTTTGATTCCATGGATACATTTGACATTTGGCGTCCCTAAAAAAAATAACACAATGTTTAGTCATATGGCAAGTGTCGAACGGAAAAGCGGAGCGTGTAATAAATCATAGAAGGTTTGCTCATGACACAGTGTGGCTGTAAAGCTAATGTTCTGTCGAATCGGACCAAGCCAAGTACAATAATTATCTTTTAATTGAGGCCACTGTAAGCCCTCATGGTCAGGTGAATGTGACATAAAACATTTAATAGGCAATACAACGTCAATGTCATGCCAACATATATAAAGGTTATATAAGTAAAGCTACATTTAAAAAATACATGTAACATTTTATAATAAACTTTCGTATGCCTATTAACTAACCAACCTGCTAACTGACATACATCCAACAAATGCTCTTCAAGATTAATGTACACGACTCAAAGCTACAACTGACAAAACAAAGAGGTGCAGCTCTGAGACGGGGTCTGCTCTCCATGTGCACTACTGTGACTTCAGAGTGATGTCATGAGTAAACCACGTCTCATGGCAGCTGGACAGGTACACTGAAGCGATGCATTCAAGCCAAACATCACAGACCGCACGCTGATGTGTCAGGGTTAATGTCAGGTTTCTGTGCAGAACGGCAGACGCTTAGCGTAGCTGAACTGGCACATTAAACTCTGTGCGACTGACATAGGACATGTATTGCTTGATGGATGATGCTTTACTTTCCTTTCGGCATATTGCGCTTTTATCTCAAAGCGGCTGTTTCTGTTAAACATCTGAACAGTAGATACTCTTTCTGAGAAATCTAAGTGAATGTGTCTGAGGGATGATGGACATTGTGTATCTGCAACCCTGATACAGAAAATCATTTATATTCACACTTGCTGATAAAAATGAAACAGAATAAGAGTCAATATATTAAAAGAGTACGTGACTGGCAAACAACATGGTCTGAAATAAGAAGGTGTTTGAAACAGTTGCATCTGTTCACACGTACACATGTTTGTGTGACCGACACCGAAAACATACACAGTCTGCTGTAAAACAAATGACTGAGCGGATTACGTCGAGGACTTGTAATGTAATTTCTGGCTCGTGTTGAAAACTGAAAACACCCTGAATGTTTTGGTGGGCAATCAAATCATGACTGGACAGACGCTTTGTAAAGATCATTTCTCACTTCGCTGTTTTTAAGGCAGATATGTGACTCTAAAAAACAGGAGATGATGACATTCAGTAATGTATGCTTGACCTAATTTTACCATGTTTTCGAGGTAACTTCACTATTATTACGCCTTGTAAAAAGAGGTTAGAGTTTTGGAATTGTGAGAAAATATTTGTCATGTTTGGCAGGGATGCCTCCAGACACAGACCTTCTGCTACTTCTACCCATAAAATAAAGGTTGTCCTTGTCCTTTATTTCTGTTTGTTCACATAGGCCAGAGGATATGAAATACATGTTTCAGACAACCCATTTTAATACAAATTACGCGTGTAACTTTTAATAACACCAGTCACATGTGTTGGTTACTTCTATCTCACTTTTCAACTTTCATTATCATAGTATTTTAGTCATTGCTAATGCTGGCTCAAGTCTTACTGCCTGAAGCAAAGCAAACCTGGTGAACTGTGTTTAAAAGATGAATTAATGTTGGTCTGGTTTCCAGAATTGTGAGGCACAACTTTATCAAGACTGCTACGTGAAGTTCACAGACTTTTGCAGCACTGCTTGTCTTTTCCAAAGCCTTTCAGCTTAAGACATGTTAAAGGATGTAGATAAGACACGTTGTATGCAAAATTGCTTTATTATTTCCCTTTTCCTAATCGGATAACTGCAGATGTGTCTGTTGACCTTAACGACAGAGAGATTTTAGATATTCATATACTTGTTCTATATACAGTTATAAATGAGAGTTAAGAGATGTGTTTGTTCAGGTTAGATGGTGGGAGGGATGGGTTTCTAACTTGAGTCCTTGACTGTGGCCCATTCTGAAATTGCCAGTGGGATGTGACATAGTTTCATCAGATAAAAAGACTGTTCCAGACTGGTGCAAACTACATGTGCACGTATGCTTTCCATTGTTGGCTGAACTGTTGTATATAATCAAAATCATATACAGGGTTCCCACACCTTAGATAACTTCAAATTCAATGACCTTTCAGGTCAAATCCCTTCAAATTCAAGAACTAAATGTGGGGACACATTTCAAGTGAGAGCAAGGTTACATCGTGTTACCTTTTAAGATACATTGTTACAGTTCCCTTTTGAGGGAACTCGCGCTGGGTCACTGCAGTGACACTTTGGGGACGCCTCCAAGGGTAAGTGCGTCTGAATGTGTATATCAAATTCAACCAATGGTGAGGCTTAACGACAAAGTCAGGGTGCAGGAAGTATATCGCTATCTGAAATATTGCCAAAGACAGCGTTACAGGGACACAGGAAGTATGGCAAGGAGACGCAGCATCTCTTGCCTTCTCAGAGAACAACAGTTGGATACGTAACCCGAGACGTTTTTATATGTCAAACACAACTATGCAAAAAAGCATTTTGGTATGAATCAAAATTCGCATACAGAAGATTTAAGCATTTAAAGCGAACAGTTTAGCACGTGTGCTTAAAAAGTCTAGAATTTGTATGATATTATCCTACACTACATATGGATTTTTTTTTGCATATATACTTTTGTGCGGTTTCGGCCATATGTCTGCATTGTGTGATTGCTTTAATACATTACTGTTTTCTCTCTGTAGATTTCCCCCTGTACTTGCACTATAGCTTTATGTCTCATTAATATATCCTTGTGTTATTAGAGCACAGACGCACCCCATTACATACAGTGATGTCAGTGGTCAATATGAGCACCACACAAGGCCAATAAATGTCAAAGATTAGCAACAGACAATGATAAATAAAAGGCCAGTATGGCCTTCCAAAGCAAAGAGCAAGCTTAATGGTCTGTGGATAGGCATCTCCCTTCCCTTTTCTCTTTTCAAAGGGAACTTCATATGTGAATGTTATTAGGACAGATAAAGGAAAAATGGAAAATTGGAACGAGTGCAGCAAACAGCACACACTATAATCTTAAGCAATGCATAAACACACGATCACTTCAACACACAATCGACTTTCAGTGGCTCCTGGGATTCTTTCAAACCATATTTATGTGTTTAAGGGATTAGGTATGACATATTTGAAAATGTGTTTTTGATGTTTTTCTTTATATAAAGTTTTTTCACTAATCAAATAAATGCGTGTCATTATTTTGGGTGTAACCAAGTTCAACCCTTTCAGATAATATAGGCACTGGCATACAGTATTTGCTGTTTGACATTTGTGCAGTCCGTATGTACTGTATAAAACCAATTTTTTTTTTTAAATATATGCTAAATACATTTCACAGAAATTAATTAAATATATTTTGGAATTTGTAAATAGATTTAACTTTAGCCTCCTAATACAAAAGAAACATTTGATGCAAAGTAGTAAGTAGATCTTAATGTAATGCTCTATTTTTTGTTTAATTTCACATTTTAATTGAATTGCATTGAAAGCATGCAACTTTAAATAAATAGCCTATAAAACATATTTATATAAAATTATTAAAGGAACAAATGTTTTAAAACAGCAAAAATCTCAGAGTAAAATGAAGAACTGATCATATTTTGCATGTAAAACAATGTAACACATGAAAATATGATTCATTGATTTTGAGGTTGCATGAAAAATTCGCTTGGTTCAAAAATCTGAGGGGGCACATGCATTCAGTTTGAATGGGCATGACGCCTCTGGCCATCACTTTAATTCATGGAACCCTGAACAACATTTTTGTGGGTGGTCCCTTTGAGTAAGCTATATCATAAATTATGTAAGTTGGCTCCTGTTATCAAAGGCTCTGGCATAATATTCCAGAGTAAAACATTGTTCGTGTTATTTCTTTTTGGTCCCATAATTTTTCAGAAAGTCAAAAATAAAAGTGGAAGAATTAATTTATCTTGAACAGATTTTGTTTGCGAACCTGTTTTGTAATTCAATCAGTCATTGGTCATCAATACAATCAATAAAAAAGCTTTTTGTTAATGACCACAGAATTTGAGTAGACTAACTAGCTACTTAGATCCCCAAAATAAATCACACTGTAAGGTTAAAAGATTGAAATAGATGCCAAGCGTCATTGCAAAAACAAGATATGCATACAAAATTATAGGCACATTACTGAAGAGAATGGGTCTAAAGAGAGCCATAACTGAGTGTGTAACATAATGACATCCAACCTCAGGTATCTCTGTGAACTGAGATCCTTGCAAAATACAGGCCTGACTATCCCAGATTTACATCTTATTCCAGCAAAATGGGACATGATCAGAAATTGAGCTGATCTGATTAAATCTTCTAGAATAGCGACAAGATATCTGCAGTTTGATCCATTAACTGCAGGAGATTTTTATGAAGTGCGACTGAAATCCGAACTTAGAACAGAGACGGTGACATACCAATTTGCCAAACATCTGCTCGACTGTGTACGAAGCAGTAAAAAACGTTGTTTGACAGCATTGCTTTGGTCTCTGCCACATTCCAATCTGTGCTACAAAGTACTTTTCACCAGCAAGCTGACATTGCTGCCTCTGAGGAACATGGTGGAAAAATCTGTTTCTTCACTGTATCTAGACTAATAGAAATGTAAAACAGACAAAATGTTCTGCTTAGATACTGTATTTGTTAAATGAATTCAACAGATGTAATAGTCTAAACCAAAATTGATAACAAAAACTGCAACTATGATAGTTTTAAGAAAACATCTGACTTTCTTAAGCAGGCCAGTAAAACGTGGCTTGAATATCAACATGTTAACAAAACAATGCTTTTTAGTGAAACCTTGTGCACATATTACTGTATCATCTTTAAATAACAGAGTCTCTAAATCAGAAATACACAATAAGCAAATAAAAAACTAAACTGAAGTGGTCCAGTTACAGATCCTTGTGGGACACCAGTAACAGTATTAAGAAAAGTGGATTTCTGATGATGAATTTATCTTTATTTATTTATCATATTAATTATATATTTATGTGCTGTGGCCCGGTATGCTGGAATAGACTCCAGCCCCTCCGGCTGTATAGAGGAGAAGTGGGTTTGGAGGATGGCCAACTTGGGCTAATAGTTGTAATGTGTAAGAGATTTGTGTGTAACAGCTAAGTTAAACACCAACTCCTTTCATTTATGGACATTTATGTCCCATTCTGCATTTCATAGTGCCATTAAGGCACATCTGAGTTAACCTGAATCTCATTGCATGCTTCTAATGGTGATTACAACTGCATACCTCTTCTTTTAAGCTCTCTCCATCCGAAGAGTGTTACTATGGGAGTTGGGGAAGGAAAGAAGTGGCTCTGTATCAAAACCAAATAAAACCATAAGATCAATCTCAGAAAATACAAAAATGCTTTTTGACACCTTCACTATACCAAAGGGAATGTTCATTTGGA
The DNA here is from genome assembly GCF_030506205.2 of Paramisgurnus dabryanus. NCBI lineage: Eukaryota > Metazoa > Chordata > Actinopteri > Cypriniformes > Cobitidae > Paramisgurnus > Paramisgurnus dabryanus. Next base: position 37,763,967 of record NC_133344.1, read on the forward strand.
TTCAACATGCAAGTTTTATTACTTTTGGTGATGTGCTTGTTTCTTTTTGACCTCTTACGAGAAGACCAGTGGTCTCCATTCGCAAATGAACATAATCATATTTGATGACATCCTCTCATTCATCAGAACAGTTGTTGGCCTGAGCGCAACTGAGCTTTATTGATTCTGGAGATGTCGTGGAAAAGAAGCTCAAGATAATAAAAAAGTTAACAGGAACATTTCTTCATGTATGAAATGCCCAAATGTAATTTACATAAAGGATCGACTGCAGAACTGATTTTTTTATGAAGTTTATTTAATTAAGTTCAGGAGGAGCATGGTCATGTGATCCAACCAATTAGTGCGAAAAGGTGCCCTTTAAACAGCCGTCCCTCACCTCTGTCCCTTGTCAGTTTTTTGCAGCATCCCTCCTCCACCCAATCACCTAACTCTCATCTAGTTTCATCTATTCCTGTTAAAGAGGAGGTAGTACTTTGGCTTCAGGCTAAAATTACGAGCTCTGAGCCCTACCCTTGGACAGTGCACCAAATATGCTTTTGTCTCATTCCTTATCGATTACATGTTAATGCAAACTCATGAATGATAAAATCCACTGAGGACTATTGACAAATAATAAAAAAGTGACTCCTTATGAAAAACTTATTAATTTCTGTAAAGAATTGTCTGGAAATGGATACTGTATTTTTACTATAGCTGTATACGTAATTGGTGTTAACTACCTATGAATCATCTCCAGATAGGCCATTATTTCATGCTGCTAATGTGATGTATTGAGTGGGACTGTTTTCTTGGCACACATTTAATACCAAATGGACATTGTTTATATCCAGCAGGATAACCGGCTATGTCACACAAGCACACGTCATCTCCAGTTGGTTCCAGAAGCATGAAAATGACATCAGTGTATCTCATAAAAGCTTGCGTGTGCGATGTGGTGGGGCAGCAGAAGAATCAGAGTATGAGTATGCAGCAATCACATCTACAACAACTATGCGTGAAACTATCAACAATTCAGAGTCTTGACCTTGTGCTATCTATATTAAGACCACTTAAGACCACCTGAATCTGGGTTTGGTTTTGGAATGAAGAGGTCTGAATTTGGATCTTGGTTAAGAACCACTTTTAGTGATTAGCTTAACCACATTATATTCATCACTACAGAGAATCTTAAAGAGTCCACGTCTGCTCTGCTACTGTACATAATGTGTAGTTCATTGAAATGGAGACCCAGGTTCCTGGGTTTACAGGTTTTGGTCTAGGTATGGTTGTTGGGAGTGTCTGATATAAGTATTGTTTTGGATCTCGAAGTGTCAAACATTTCTAAAAAATGTTTTCAACATCTTGTTGGTTCTTTGCTTTACAGTGTGCTCATATAAGGTATTTAAAGGTGGGGTACATGAGCTGTGCATGATTTGAAATCACTTAAACAAACAGCCCCTACCCCATTAATCTGGACCTTCATTTGATAGACCCGCCCCACACATACACAACTCAGGCAACAATGGCGGTTAGTAGACACGCCCTATTACTGCTGATTAGCTACAAGTGTTTTTTGATAGTCGGCCCAACTCCCTTTTCCAAAGTGTTTTTCAAAAATCATGCACCCCGCCCTTAATTATCACTGCATGCAAAATTAATATGCACTTTTCTCAAAACAAATTCAGCTATTGCTAACAGCATCGTTATTGTGATTATTTTGATCAAAGTGTGTGAAATTAGCTTGAATTACATAATTCTGTGAATCAGATGCTAAAATAAAGCAATTAATTTGATCCATTTATAGTGAATTCTCTGTTACAAATGTATTTTGTAAAAAGACACATTTATGCAGTTTGCATTGATCAATGTGGTCATTTGTAAAGTGGTTGGCAATGCTTATTTTAAAATGGGGCTGTGCTGAAAATAGCTGTAGGCCGCAATTACACTCCATGTTTGAAATGACTCAATTCCAATGTTTTTCTCTCATGATGTGACACACCCGCTGACCACATGACTCATCTTAGCAGTGCAATGGAGGACGATAGCTCCAAGCGCTATAATCTTGTAAGCTGCTCCGGGTCAGTATGTCTACATTGAAATGTTTCGGCAAGTTTTTAGAGTTAATGCAAATATCGGATTCAAGTCCCTTTTATTAGATAACATAAGCGGGTCGTCAAAAAAAAAAAGAATAGTCAACAAATCGGAACTGGGCATCAAGATTTGCAGTGTAAATCCAACCATAGTTCCCTGGCAATCTACAATCCCCCTCTCATTAGCTAAGTTTCCATCCACTTATCAATCGAATTATCTGAAGTTCGGTAAAGAAACTTATGTGAATATAGCTGGTGAAAGTGTGTTTCCATCCAATGGCTTTAAAGCGAATAAAAACCTGTGTGTAATGACGTCACATGCTGGTTTGCGATCAAATTGGTATATCGAATTGATTTGAGACATTTGAAGGTGTTTCCATTCATTTTCGCACTGAATCGCACAAAATTCAAGCAAACATTTGCGAACAAAGTTTTGCTAGACAAAATGGATTGCGCCATTTCACATATTAAAATAGTGGTTATGTGCCAGCTGAGCTGATAGCGACATATCAAGCTATAATAATAAGAAAATGACGTTAACATCAAATTGCTATGATGATGCAGATGCATGTAAATGCCCGACGATAACGGAGGCATTAACGTGAAATGATAGTCCGGAGCAATGCTTAACGCATTCCATAAAGTAAATGAGAACGATAACATGATATCTTACCTGAGCTGTTAATATTGGAAGCCAAGGAAGCTACGAGGGTTCTTTGGCCGATGATCTGATCCATCTCATCAAGGTAGAATTTGCTTTTATTTTCCCTCCGGCACCGTTGCGAGATAACTCTCTTTTTTTAAACATGTATCGCTGGTTGAGCGCCTTACATTTACTCCGGAGGACGTCCCACTTCTTGTCATAACCATTGTTGGACATTTCCTTCGCGAGTTCCTGATAAATGATGGCATTTATTAGATTTTTGCTATCTAAAATAGCCGTTATTTTCTCTGGTAAATTAAATTTAAAATGAATCTCGTCTCGTCGTTTGTCCACTTACATCTGACTTTGTTGACACACGCCATGTGTGCCACCAGAGCGGAAATTACCTAAAACTTTTTCTTCTTCGTTTTGTGGTGGGTTGCAACCATAAAATGTACTAAACCTTAATCGCAAATCATTATTTATTCGGCAAATAACGTTTCCATCAGCGTTTATTGCATAAGCCATATATCGATCAAGATAAAATCCAATGAGATTGAACGTATTTCTTTTGAGTCGATATTCATGAAATTCAATCAAATTTTATTGTTTCCATAAGGCATTTTTCATTCAATATTACTTAATTCGGATAAAAACGTGGATGGAAACATGGCTTCTCTCTAGGTCAACGGAAAGTTGACCAAATGTTTGCACACCATTAGGGAATCACGTAAAGAGGTTTTTAATTACAGTGTTGAAAACACTGTTTAAAATGAGTGCTTTCATACTTCGGCTCAAAAATCTCCTCCTTACAAGTCTCAAACTTCTTTCAGTGTTTCCACAGCTGAGGGACATCCCACAAACGTTCTCCTCATATTAATCAGATTAATGAAATCCATTCTTTAAGCTACAGAGGAACCAAATTTACCAGGTGTTCTGTTGCAATGACAAAAATCTTATGAATCCAGAAAAACCTTTGCCATTTTTAGAGGCTTACACAAAAATTTTAATTCGCCCATCTTAACTTTACAATGGAAATTAAACTCCAAGAAAATAAACAGATGCTTTGCAGGCTTAAATTAAGAAACAGAGCTTATATTGTTATTCTTAAAGAATGAATTGCTTAGATCACTCAAAGAATTACATCACCGGTTCATTATTGGCAGCTGAAACTACAATAATAAGTATACAATGAAATTATTTGTCTGTAATTATATTCACAACCCATTTTCATGTTTTGCCACATTTGTTCATTCAATACATTGTCACTCATCTCATTATAAAGCAAGGCTGTTTGTTTCACTTAACAAATGTCAAATGTGATGTAGTGAGTTAGTATTCCAGACTCAGACTTTCACTTCGCAGTCGATGATGGCCAAGAGCTACCCGCTTCAAGAGGAAGTGATCGTCTGACCACATCACAGTGCATTTTGTTTATTAACTCTGGCTAGATCTTGTTTGACAGAAACAGACTACTTGTAGACAGAACATATACAGTGAATACAGACAAACTTTGTCAAATCCAGTTCTTGGAAAATGTAAAAAGTTTCTTTAGCTCAACTGGTACAGCATTGCATTAGCAGTGCACAGGTTTGATAAAGTGTATACCCCTAAATACACTGTAAATTGCTTTGAATAAAGGCATCTGCCAAATGTATAAATGTAAATGTACATTGCATAAAGCCAATCAGATTGAAGTTGAACCATTTCTGTGTGAAATATATTCTTTTAGAGGTACTTTTTTTCCGTACTGAAAAGACAGACCATCTAAAACCAGCCTAAGCTGGTTGGCTGGTTTTAGCAGGTCTTCCAGTCTGGTTTTAGGTGCTTACGCTGTGCTAGCAGGCTGGTTTTAGAGGGTTTTGGTCACTTCTTTAGCTTGTGAGGCTGGGAGACCAGCCTGGGGGACCTCCCTTACGAAAAAGAAGTTTATTTTAAGTGTGCTATAAGTATACTTCTTTTAAACTTAAAATAAGAAAGTATACTTTCAGTTTACTTTTTATGTACTTCTCTAAAATGTACTTTAGGTACTTCTCAGAAATATACTTAAATTGTACCAAAGTATACTTGACCTATACTGACCGAAATGTCTAAGTATATTTGGCCTATACTTGTTTACTGACATACAGTATACTTAAAAGTATAAAGTAAAAATACAACAACGAAAGCTACATCAAGAAAGCTGCAAAAAGCCATATGAATAGCCCTGGTGAAAAATAAATATCCTTTATTGTATTTCAAGTATATTTAACTTTGCAATAGTACATTACAAATACTTAGAAAGAAATGTACAATCTTTGAATATATTGAAAGTATGCTTACAATTAAACTTTTAACATATTTCAAAATAATTATAATTTAGTATATTTTCTAAAAGTATACTTAAAAAAATATACTTGGAGTTAAAGTTCTGTGCAATTTTTAAAGTATACTAATTTGAACTTATTTTAAAGTTTATTTTAGGTACAGTATACTTTATCTGTTAAAGTTATCATTATAATAATGCACTGCAGACAGCATATTTATAAAATACATTATTTAGCATCCATTAGAAACAGTATATTTTAAGTAAATTTTGAAAGTATATGTAGTGTACAAATGTATATTATCTTTATGGAGAATCTTTAGTGTTAGCAAACTAGTAGGTTATTAATTTTGTGCCGCAGGTATACTTGCAAGTATTCTTTTACTATACTTTTAGTTACTGAAAGTGTACATGCAAGTGTTCTGTTAGTGTACTCTTAGTAAACTAGTAAGTTACTAATTGTGTGCTGCAGGTATACTTGCAAGTATTCTTTTAATATACTTTTAGTTAACTAGTAGTTTACTACTCAACTTTACTTTAAGTGAACTTAACATCATACTATAAATATATATATATATTGCACTTAAAGTACAATACAAAGTTCCTGTGTATTAACTTTTATACTTGACATATACCTTTTAATTGTACTTTCAATTTGAAGCTAAATCTTTCGTATGCTATCGGTGAGCTAATCAAACAAATATATATATATATATATATATATATATATATATATATATATATATATATATATATATATATATATATATACTTCTACAGCGGGGCACTTTTTTAGAATGTGTAGCTCTCATGAAATCTAAAATGAATATTTGGCATGACATTTCAAAATGTCTCACTTTCTAAATTTGATATGTTATCTATATTCTATTGTGAATAAAATATAAGTTTATGAGATTTGTAAATTATTCCATTCTTTTTTACTCACAATTTCTACAGTGGCCCAACTTTTTCTGATTTGAGGTTGTATATATATATATGGCTGAATCCCCTGAATATTAACTTTCGTTCTGGATTCCATTTCCCATAATCCCGCATACCTGGACTGATTACTCTGCCACCTGAAACTCATTGGACAGCCTATATAAACTCTCTGGAAACATTCAGTCAGTGCAAAGTCTTGTTTTGTACCGGCTGTCATTGCTGAGCGGTTTGCCTGCCTGCTTATCTATCTGTATTTATTGATCTTTATCTGTTTTACCCGGTTTATGAGTATGTTTGTTGCCTGTCCTGACCCTTTTGCCTGTTTCATGACTACGAGATTTGCCTGCCCTACATTGCTGTTTTTGACCTTGCCTGTTGAAATATGAGTATGTTTAATAAAAACCTGCAGATGGATCCTCAGTGTCAAAGTGCTTTGTTACAAAAGCAGTATACATTAAGTAACCTACTAGTTTACTAAGAGTACACTAACAGAACACATGCATGTAAACTTTCAGTATATGGCTTGTAAACTACTAGTTAACTAAAAGTATATTAAAAGAACACTTGGAAGTATACCTGCAGCACACAATAAGTTACCTACTAGTTTACTAAGAGTACACTAACAGAACACTTGCATGTACACTTTCAGTATATGACTAGTAAACTACTAGTTAAGTAAAAGTATATTAAAAGAACACTTGGAAGTATACCTGCAGCACAAAATTAGTAACCTTCTAGTTTACTAAGAGTACACTAACATAACATTTGCGTGTACACTTAAAGTATAAGTCGTGAAAACTACTAGTATACTCATGAGTTCACTTGCAGTACAAATGAAGAACTAATTCTGCACTAGTTGTACACTTAAAGTTGACTACTCTTACACTTATAGTACACTTAGAAGTATACTTTTATATACTAAAAGTGGGCAAATTTAGTCCCAAGCGGTATTCAAGCAGTGCACTTACAAGTATACTACTAGAACATAAATGTTAGTACACTTACTACATAAAGTATACTTAAAACTATACTCCAACATTACCAAAGTATACTTAATTAAATGAACTTGAAGTATACTTCTTTTTCGTAAGGGCTAGCAAAGCTAAGAAACCATTTAAGAATAGCTTACCAGCTTCGCCAAGCTTCCAGCCTGGTCAAGCTGGTTTAAGCTGGTGGGCCAATTACAATCTAAAAATGCTGGATTATTTTCAACCCAGCATTGGAACAAAAAATGGAAAAACCCAGAAATTTTTTATATTTGACCCAACAATGGGTTAAAACAACTCAGCAGAGTGTAGTCTTCCAGTCTGACCAGCTAAGACCAGCTTTAAAGTGTCCAAAACCCCTCCTGCTACACCAGCTTACCCAGCTAAAACCAAGTTGCGAGACCAGCTAAAACCAGCCAGTCTTGTCAGTAGGGTTTCCATGTTTGCATCATTGTTATTATGTGAGTGAATTAAATTGTCATGTACAAATCTAGCTTAGAAGTCACTACAGTCTTCAACATTCATAAATAAAACATACAACACGCTCCCTGTCAAATTTAATGATTTCCATTGGAAAGGCTTTTGTGGGAAACCATTGTTGTTTTTTTGAGTTGATAGATTTGATCGAGTGCCCAAGGTTATGTGAAAATACCATGCTGTCAATTTGCTCTGTGTCTTTCATTAAAGCATAATGACTGATCTGTTTAATACAGTATACAGTAGAGTGCCATGTATTGCAGAAACCAACGATCAATTCACACATGGCCAAAATGTCAATAATTTTGATCATCTGCTTTCCTTCCATTAAAGTTTTGAATGCAACATCTGTTTTGAAAATGATTCTGTTGTGTTTATGTAAAACAGAAGTGAATATTTTTCAGAGTTGTGTTACATGAACGACATGTAAACTGCCAGGCCGTATAGACTCCGTTGAGAGCTGCCAAACAATGGATCTAGAACCTGGTTTATAGAGCGTCTGTGTAAACCACAGTTTACACCACAACCCCTTTTCATTTATCTGACACGAATACTTTGTCTGCAAAGCCAACCTGAGCGATGTGTGTAAAACTCCCAATGCGACTTTTGAGTTCAATCTCAGCTCAGACAGATGCACGGTGTGTAATTCAAAGATACGAGAGTAAAGTAACTATTGCATGCCAAAATTAGGAAAGATTTATAAAGTCTGACCTCAGTGAAGTATTTGCAGTGTTGTGGTGGGAATACTGAACTACAAAAGCACTGTGTGAAGTTGCACGCTCCCAAAAGGTGTAACTGCAAAGCTAAAAAAATAGGAAACAGTTTTGTTTTTTCATGCTTTCGTTGGCACAGCTGAGTTTCACCATTGTGAAGCTGAGACCGACATATGTTAAACAATAGTTAGGTCAAGGACCCCATTCCAAGAAATACGTTGCTTGATTTTTTGATAAGGAACCAACAGTGTTCTGTCCTAATTTGCCAAGCAACCGTAGAAGACATTGGCCACCCTCCATAAGATATTATGACCTAAGGGGAACGCAAAACCTGGAGAAACACTTGTTGACATCAAGACAAGGAATGAAAGAATTCAACCTGAGTTCTCCCATGACAGCCAATAACATGGAGTCCTCAGAGTGAATCGTGTTACTCTAGGCCAAGGAACAGATGAAGGTAATTGGCTAAAGAGATAAATGCACATCCATGATCTAAGACTAAAAAGTAAAACTGTTCCCAAACAATGTGTTGATACATTGGATAAGAAGATTTGAAGTTAAAGAAATATTGCAATTTCATTAAAAAAAAATCCCATATACAGTAGTGGACTTTAGTGGACCTTAACAGTTTACAGTTTCAATGCAGCTTCAAAGGTCTCAACTTAGGCATTAGGGTCTTATCTAGAGAATCCTCATTTTCACTACAAAAATAAATGTAGCAATTCAGCGAGAGGAAGGGAAATGTTATTTAAAACACTATTGAACCTCAGACCAAACACACTACGGGAATCCCAGATTTTAGCTAAAAGGGGATTATACGCTCACCTAAAGGATTATTAGGAACACCTGTTAAATTTCTCAGTAATGCAATTATCTAATCAACCAATCACGTGGCAGTTGCTTCAACGCATTTAGGGGTGTGGTCCTGGTCAAGACAATCTCCAAACTCCAAACTGAATGTCAGAATGGGAAAGAAAAGTGATTTAAGCAATTTTGAGAGTGGCATGGTTGTTGATGCCAGGCAATGTACATTCTGAGTATTTCACAATCTGCTCAGTTACTGGGACTTTCACGCACAACCATTTCTAGGTTTTACAAACAATGGTGTGAAAAGGGAAAAACATCCAGTATGCGGCAGTCCTGTAGGCAAAAATGCCTTGTTGATGCCAGAGGTCAGAGGAGAATGGGCCGACTGATTCAAGCTGATAGAAGAGCAACTTTGATTGAAATAAACTGATGGTAGAGTCAGAATTTGGCGTAAACAGAATGAGAACATGGATCCATCATGCCTTGTTACCACTGTGCAGGCTGGTGGTGGTGGTATTAAGTGGGGGATGTTTTCTTGGCACACTTTAGGCCCCTTATTTCCAAATTGGGCATTGTTTAAATGCCACGGCCTACCTGAGCATTGTTTCTGACCATGTCCATCCCTTTATGACCACCATGTACCCTCTCCATGTACCATCCTCTGATGGCTTCTTCCACCAGGATAATGCACCCTGTCACTGGATGGTGTGGATAAATCTGCATAGTTTGTTTAATGCAGAAATTTTGTTTCAATAATAACGTGGATTAATATTAAATGAGTTTGATATCAATTATGGTAACACGAAACATATCAGTGATCAGGAAAGAAAAAGGGAATTCATTAGAGACTAGTCAAGATATGATTTAAACACATATCAAATAATAATTTCTTAAATGTGAATATGCTAAGATAAACAAGCATCCATATAGTGTTACATGAAAGTGGTACATTACAGATATAAACATGCAACACGAGAATATATTAGAATATATTGGTTTTAAAATCCGATATTCCGATATATCGGCTGATATATATATATATATATATATATATATATATATATATATATATATATTTTTTTTTTTTTTTTTTTTTTTTTTTTTTCAGAAACGCGCAACAAAACATTAACAGATTTCCCTAACATTAGTTATTTGTAGTTATTTATGAACTAAAATAATATGATAATGCATTTTAAAAAGAAACTTGTTTCTTTTATTGTCACAACAGAGCAGAGGAACATCAAAATATATCAAAGTTCTGATAAATAAAATGTATAAAAATACAAACTTAAGATATGAAACGTAAAGGCCTTTGAACAAAAACCCAAAAACAACAACAACCAAATCAAAGTTACCAGTTTCTAGGTTCAGAGCGCTCTGTCAAAAACACCAACAGTGAGGAAATCTAATGAAAGCTGTTTCGTCCTTTTTTTTAAAATATTCATTTATCGGCCATTATTAATGTCGATACCGATAGTTTGGAAAATGCCTAATACCGGCAGATAATATCGGCCTGCCGATATATCGGTCGGGCTCTAGAATATATATTATATACAATTTAAACCAGCTTAGTGTGGTCTTTAGTTTTGATCTTAGATACAGACAAATTTCTGTGTCAGCCTGCTTCATCTCTGTTCAAAAACACATTATTTTCCACATAACGTACATTTTTGTAGCTCCAGATTTTACTCTCTTCCTAAAAAGCACCGATTTGAAAAGCTCTGTGTCCCTGATTGGCCAGCTAAACTGTACGTTGTGATTGGCCTGAATACCTCTGACGTCAGCAGGAAATGTGACGCCCCTTACCATGTTTGACAGATTCGTTCACAATGCAGTGCTAACAGGAGTAAACCAACAGGCTGTGAGTAAAGGCGGGAGGAATTATGATAATGTCGGTCTTTACTACATCATAAATCCCAGGAAGTAAACTGTTGACTACAATCCGTGTGTTTGTCGTAGTCCAAGAAGAGATTTACGTTGGAGATGATAACTCGCATCATCGTTTACTTTGGGGTTTGTACCTTTTGCATAATGTTAACATGTACTAATACACACTTACACACCAAAGGAAATGTAAAATCATGAATCAGACCACTGGTAAAAAATAGTAGGTTGAATTGACTTGCAAAACCAAGTTGTTTTAACTTCATGCTGCATTTTTTTTTACAATGTATACCCTGCAAGCTGATTTGGAAAAAGACATCCTAGAATGAAATTTGCCCTTATGGTAATTTGCTATGGCACAAACATTTCCTTTTCTTTCCTACTCAGCAATGTTGTTTGTGCAGCTAATGGCTAAATAAGCTTTTGCATAATTAGCCTGGAATTATAACCGTATCCTCCCTATATTGATTTTGTCTCATTTGGTATTAGACCTACATGAGTGTAGCATAAATTTCATGAAGTCATCGAGCAACTTTGCAGATCCAGTTCCTAACAAAGCTGGCTTGGAGACATGGAAATGTTTGCTCTGAATTTCTAAGAAGCAGAAAGATTGAATGGTATGAATTAAATCCATAGAAAAAAAGGACCATTCGATGATGAGAAATACTGCTTTAATGGTGAACTTAATTTCATGTTTCTCTGTGGTTGTCAGCATTAGGGCTCTTCCAAGAGGAATTTCACACCAATGATTTAGGCTTTAACTTGTCAGATCCTCAACAACAGTGCTTCAGGTTTGCTGTGGTTAGACACAAATAAATTCCAGATTTCTTCACAAACAACCTTTGTTCAAATGTAAAATGGTAATATATACCATGGCATACTTTCAGGCAGAAAATCTTCCCATTTCGCTCTTTCAATTGTAATTTTTTGAACAGAAAACTTGATCTTTGCATCATGCTACCATAAACATGCAAAGCTCTTCTTGATGAATGTGGAATTCATTTGTTTAGGGGCGTAGTATCCTAGGGGGATGGGGTGGAAATAATCAAAAAATTACTAAAAATCAAAAGTAGCATTTACCTCCATCTAGAGGTCTTGTCGGGTCCATAGAAATGTACCCGACCTGAAATGACTCGAATCACTTTTAACTCGAATCCGACATGCATTTTATTTTTATTCATATGAAGGTTTAACAAAAAAAGAAAGGTTGAAAAGAGCTCTGAATACCTTATCCTGATACATAAGATGAAAACAAAAACTTTAGGGGGTAAAAAGACTGACGGCCAGCCAGCCAAATAGACAGATAAACAGACAGACAGACAAGCAGCGAGGATTTATGAGTGTGGGGTTGGTATATCCTGTGTAGTGTTACCTGAAGTGTCTGGAATGGATGGGATGAGTGACTTGTCTTTTTTGTATTGTAACATATTCGCCAGATATTTTTTTCCAGATTTTCTTTGGTTAATGATACTATCCGATTGAGTCCTAAGTTGCTTGATTTCAGTTTGTGCTTCTTCAGATAGGTTGGTAGACTGTTAATTACTTAGCTGTTTTATTTTCTGCTCTAGAGTGTTTTCTAATTGTTGTTGCTGTTTTTTCTTGTGTCATGACTGAATGGCTATGTAAAATGCATTATGGAACAGTCAGTGTTGGGATGAGGAATGATAATCTTGATTGAGCTACTGCCACGTAGTGATGTTTGGATCACGATAGAGTGTTCCATTCATGTAAAGTTTATCTGCTTATAATGTAGCTTGCTTTCCTTCTTTATGGAACTGGTACATTATCCGTACTAGTTTTCATCTGCGGTCCTGAATTTGTTTGGGGAACTGATCATAAATCCCATATGTGGTATTCTTCAGTTGATTTCTTCTGCTTTTAACAACTTCTTTGTGTTTGTAGAGTTCAAATTAAGTGATTATTGTCATGCATTAACTTTTTTAATGCCTTCTCTGGGTTGTCGGGTGTGTGCATAAATAATTTTTTTAAAAACCTGACCCAAGAAAAGCTTGACAAAATTAGACCCGAGTCCATCCTGACCCAGTGTCGCTTTTTTAACCCGACTGGACCCAAATTTAAAATGCAGCAAAGTGTATGCAGTCTGCATCCCTGCATGCACCAGTCAGACAGAAAGAAACCCTGGTGGCCTTGCAAACAATTTGTCCGGCTGCAATTTGGCACCATGGTAACCACTACTACAGTGTGCATTTAAAATTGATTGACAGGTCTGTCGCAACGAAAATTGATTTTCCGCCAGCCACTCTTGCCAAACAGAGAAGGGGTTCTGCACACATGTGAGATAATTTGGCCTTTTCGGGTTCATTTAGCCAAAATACATTCATTTTAAGTTACCCGAGATCCGAGGCCGCTAATGCACACGTGAAATTTTCAGACCCGGCCTCGCCCGGGTCTTGGGTCAGACCTCGGGTTTTCCGATCTAAGTGGACCTGTGAAGACCTCTACCTCCATCTTATATTATATAATAATATACATGTGTTGTGGAAATATTGTGTTGATCGAGAGCGAATTTGAGAGTCTGCGTGTCATGTCAGTAATATATATTAAATACATATTTTGGATTCAAAAAACGTTAACATCCAGTAATCTGATTATGACAAGATTGGGTTTCAGTTGAAGTCAGCCGTCTTGGCAAAGCAAAGAACACATGACACGAAGAACAAATTGCATTTGAAAAACGACGGCTGTGAACTTTGGGTCAACAACAGTATGTCAGCACATGCGCATAAGCTGTCCAGTGATATTTGCTTGAGGAAAATTTTGGCTTTGGTAAAGTTTTACCTAACGTTACGTTCCAAACTCACAAGGTCCACAAATGAGTTCCACACACAAATGACCGCACGCTTCCGGTCGAGTCTCGAGAGCTCACAGGAATGTGTGTTTAAAACATGAGTGCATGCCAGCGTGTGGAACATTGCACAGGTGCAAGTGACTCTCCATCACTCTTCAAAAAGCAGGAATCATAATGCAACACAAGCAAGCAGTGATCAGAAGGTCATTTGTGGATAATGCATCCACAGCATGCGCTGGGGCAGAATTGAACTTTGGTGATTCAGGTACGGTAGCCATATAGATACCCTTACCACCTGACGAAAATACCACACACACTCCTGACATCTAAAGCTCTTTTTAGCCATCCATCCATCCATTCATCCATGGAAATACAACAGCAATGTATGCTTACAATGCAAAAAGTGACTTTCTTCGTATTTTTGTTTTGTTTTCAGTATAAATATCGAAACATTCTTAAATCAAGCTGTATTTTCTTAATAAGTAGTGCTTAAAACAAGCAAAAAAATCTGCCAATGGGGTAAGCAAATTTTTCATGAATTTGTCTTGAATTTAGTGTTTAAGAAAAATGTTCAAGATTTTTTTTGCTTGTTTTATGCACAGAATCACTTAAATTTGATATTTTTGGTCTAAAAACTAGACTTATTTTTCTAGACTATATTTGTTATTTTAATTTTAAGAATTTTTAGATATTTTTACTGAAAACAAGACAAAAATACTAAAAATTTTTTTTCTTGAAAATCACTTTTTGCAGTCCATTGGCAGATGTTTTTTTTTTTTTGCCAATTTTTTGCTTGTTTTAAGCACAAATTCACTTAAATATTATGTTTTTTTTTGTCTAAAACTAGACTTATTTTCTTTGGTCAGTTTGCTCATCAAAGAAAATACATCTTGATTTAAGAATTTTTAGATATTTCTACTGAAAACAAGACAAAAATACTAAAAAATTTTTTTCTTGAAAATCACTTTTTGCAGTCCATTGGCAGATGTTTTTTTTGGCCAATTTTTTGCTTGTTTTAAGCACAAATTCAATTAAATATTATGTTTTTTTTTTTGTCTAAAACTAGACTTATTTTCTTAGGTCAGTTTGCAAAAATACATCTTGATTTAAGAATTTTTAGATATTTCTACTGAAAACAAGACAAAAATACAAATAATTTTTTATATTGAAAATCACTTTTTGCAGTCCATTGGCAGATGTTTTTTTTGTCCAATTTTTTGCTTGTTTTAAGCACAAATTCACTTAAATATTGTGGGGGTTTTTTTGTCTTAAACTAGACTTATTTTCTTAGGTCAGTTTGCTCATCAAAGAAAATACATCTTGATTTAAGAATTTTTTGATATTTGTATTGAAAACAACACTGTAAAAATGAGCTAATTAGCTGTAGTTATGCAGCTGTTTGCCAGTAACTTACTGTAGATTTAAATATATGCTATGTATTGTTCAAAGTTAAATAAACATTAAACATTAACAAGTCTTTATCTTTACAGAATAAAACTAAAATCACAGCATCATGCCAGAAATCCTCATCAGCCTTTTTATTTTCCTTCAGATTTTGGTTCCCAGAATGCTTTGCATGAGCCTGTTATTTTATAGCTTTATTCTGTAAAGATTAAACCCTTGTTATGTTGGCTTGAGAAAGCCAACATACTGTTGTTGCACTTAAACTTATTATTCTTTTTCTTCTGAGACTAAAATTTCTAACTCTAACTCGTCCTAGAGCTTTCAAGCTACAGCCATCAAACTTTGGACAGACCTTCGGTCTGATCTGACTCGAGTTGCTATATCTTTTCTAACTGATGGGACCTTCTGAATTCCTAAACGGGGCGCTGAAACACCCCAAAATTTCCATTGACTTAACATTGAGACAAACTTTGACGGGTCATAGCTGCGAGTGAGAAACTTGTAGAAACTTGTGGCTTACCACATTTAAGGAGGCTGACAGGCTGTGTAAGAACATACCTCACAATGGGGTGTAAGCTGTACCCCTGGGGTGTAAGGGGCCCCCAAAATTTCCCATTGACTTATAATGGGGCAGGAAACATGCCCATAAAAGGGAATAAAAGCGTCCCAGATGGAATATCTTCACTTTAGAGTGTCTTAGAGACATGGGGGTGGGCTAATTTTACTCAAGCATCCAATCAGTCTCTTAGGATCACCCCAGAGCTATTAAGCCACGCCCCTAGCAACAATTTTGGGTACCCTAGCAACATCTCCCATAGACTACCATTATAAAAAGCCCAGATGGATATCTTTGCACCAGAGTGTCATAGAGACATAGGGGTGGGCTCATTTTACTCAGGCATCCAATCAGTCTCTTGGGATTCTTATTGAGGTATTAAGCCACGCCCCTAGCAACAAAATATGAAGACCCTAGCAACATAATAAACAAAGCCTTATATCTCTGGATCTGAACATCGTAGAGACACAGGGGTTGGACCGTTTTACTTGTGGCTTGAAGTGTAATCATTATGGGATACCAATTTTCTCCCTAGCAACCAAACTTAGTACCCTAGCAACGGAATAAACAAAGCCTTATATCTCCGCATCAGAACATTGTAGAGACACGGGGGTTGGACCGTTTTACTTGTGGCTTGAAGTGTGATCATTATGGGATGCCAATTTTCTCCCTAGCAACCAAACTTAGTACCCTAGCAACGGAATAAACAAAGCCTTATATCTCCGCATCAGAACATTGTAGAGACACGGGGGTTGGACCGTTTTACTTGTGGCTTGAAGTGTAATCATTATGGGATACCAATTTTCTCCCTAGCAACCAAACGTAGTACCCTAGCAACGGAATAAACAAAGCCTTATATCTCCACATCAGAACATTGTAGAGACACGGGGGTTGGTCCGTTTTACTTGTGGCTTGAAGTGTGATCATTATGGGATGCCAATTTTCTCCCTAGCAACCAAACGTAGTACCCTAGCAACGGAATAAACAAAGCCTTATATCTCCGCATCAGAACATTGTAGAGACACGGGGGTTGGACCGTTTTACTTGTGGCTTGAAGGGTGATCATTATGGGATGCCAATTTTCTCCCTAGCAACCAAACTTAGTACCCTAGCAACGCAATAAATGTTAGCTTCATGCTAGCTTCCTGGTAATCATGCTAGCTTCATGCTAGCTTCATGCTAATCATGCTAGCATCATGCTAGCTTCATGCTAATCATGCTAGCTTCATGCTAGCTTCATGCTAATCATGCTAGCATCATGCTAGCTTCATGCTAATCATGCTAGCTTCATGCTAATCATGCTAGCATCATGCTAACTTCATGCTAATCATGCTAACATCATGCTAGCTTCATGCTAATCATGGTAACATCATGCTAGCTTCATGCTAATCATACTAGCTTCATGCTAATCATGCTAACATCATGCTAGCTTCATGCTAACATCATGCTAGCTTCATGCTAATCATGCTAGCTTCATGCTAGCTTCATGCTAATCATGATAGCATCATGCTAATCATGCTAACATCATGCTAGCTTCAGGCTAATCATGCTAGCATCATGCTAATCATGCTAGCTTCATGCTAATCATGTTAGCATCATGCTAATCATGCTAGCATCATGCTAGCATCATGCTAATCATGCTAGCATCATGCTAGCTTCATGCTAATCATGCTAGCATCATGCTAGCTTCATGCTAATCATGCTAGCATCATGCTAATCATGCTAGCTTTATGCTAATCATGCTAGCATCATGCTAGCTTCATGCTAATCATGCTAGCATCATGCTAATCATGTTAGCATCATGCTAATCATGCTAGCATCATGCTAGCTTCATGTTAGCATCATGCTAGCTTCATGCTAATCATGCTAGCATCATGCTAATCATGTTAGCATCATGCTAATCATGCTAGCATCATGCTAGCTTTATGCTAATCATGCTATCATCATGCTAGCCTCATGTTAAATTATGCTAGCTTCATGCTAAATCATGCTAGCTTCATGCTAAATCATGTTCGCTTCATGTTAAATCATGCTAGCTTTATCTTAAATCATGATAGCTTCATGCTAAGTTGTCAAACTCTACTCTCAGACTAGGCTTTCTCAAGCCAACATAAAGTTTGTTCCGACGAACTTTTCTATCTAGTTAATGTTTAATGTTTATTTAACTTTGAACAAACTGTTGCCAATAAATAACATCAATTTAAATCTCCAGTAAGTTACTGGCAAACAGCTGCCAGTAATACTGTCATTTGAAGACAAAAATATTAAGAAAGAAAGTCATGGTTTGCAGTGTACAATGTGTTACCCAAGCATTCAAATCTACACTGGCATAAAAACCCATTTGCTTTCATGAGTTTTAATTAAGCAGATTCATTGTGGAGAACAGCTAGGATATAAACCAGAGCCAGTAATGTTTACAGTACATTAACACGCTGTCATAAAACCCAGACGTTTACATCCGAGCGTGTCAGAAATACCGCAGGTGTCACTTTTCTTTAGCTTCCCTGGGTCATTAATGTAGGAAATACCAACATTGAGTCATGCAAGAATGAAACACGGCTTTCACTGCGCACTTTACTTTACTTTAATGAATGCCAACTGTTGCGGCTTCTTTTCTTCTCATTTTCTACTCGCAACTTAAACAGTCAAAGCTAAAATGCGAATGAACTTGCTTTACCTTTTGTTTCTCAGCTCCAATAAACATCAGAGATCGTTTAGTGCTGCGTGTCTGAATTATTACACACATTTTGGGCAGCTCGTCCGCGCAGTGTGCTTATATTGAGACACGCTGTTTATTACCTCATTTACTTCACTATGCACATTATGAATGGCTTATGGGACAGCGCATAATAACGCATGCTGTTTTTCTCAAATGTGTGATTTATGGTTTCCTGTTGGTTCTTTCCAGACCCCTACTGAATGGTGAATTCATGACTTATTTATTGTGTTCAGATTTGGCGAAGCGCTTGCAGTATTTTGGCCTCCCCAACATGTGCTGCCTGGAGTAAACAGTGCTCCATGTGGGGCAAATTTACATGGCTGGAGACATGGACTCCATGTTCAAAGGATTTTTTCAGTGTTACAGAAGACTCTAGAAAACAATTTCTCTCCGTACTGAATTTGCATACATGCATGATCACAATATATATTGAAAACGCTTATGTTGGGGATGTGCTGGGCAGATCTGCACACTGTTAAGTCAACACTTAACTTCTGAAAAAAAAAAAAACAGGTGCAGTCTGTTAACATTAAAGGCAAAATGTTGTACAGAGACTGACTGTGCTACTATGAACTACAGCCAGCGGTGTCTGCTCCAAAATAGATCTTATAAATACTCTAAATGAAATGAATTGTTTAGCACTCTTAATGGAGTTTAAAAGTTCAAATACAGTTTTTACTCTGTCATTGACAAATAAAGATTTTCAGAGTCAGATCACCTCTTCCTTATGAAAATTAACCTTGGTGTTATCTTTACAAGATGAGATCATGTATTAAATCACTTCTTGAAGAAGAACATCTTCTTCTCAATGCATCAAAGTATAACATTTAAAGAAGAGCATTGGTTTTGCATGCATGTCATCCCCATGAGTTTAACCAATAAAACACTGACCCACATTAAGTGACACTTTGGTCCTCGACCTAAACAGAATCTGATTTACTTTAAATGAGAAGCCATCAAATTAAAATGAAGTCAAAGTTTTTCTTACAGGATTACATTGGTCAGTGTATGTGCATAATCACTGTGATCTCATGGTCATATGTGTCGTGACTTTGGTTTCTGTGACCGCTGTATTTTTGTTTCTCTGTTCATGTTTTTGTGTTGACAGTTTCACACGTGCGCGGCTCTGTCACGGGTCTCATCAGTGTCATTTCCTTCACCTGCGTCCCTCACCTGATACTCATTTGATGCCCAATCGGTTTAGTATTTAATCCCTGTGTGTTTGTTTGCTCCTTGCAAGTTCGTTTTGTATGTTCCTGCCAGCTAGCTTGTCTAGTTCTAGTCCTGTCGTGCCTTAGTATCTGTCTCTTTTTGATTTTGGATTACTCTCTGTGCTCTCTGCTGACTTTACCCCTTCAGATTCCCCGCCTGCTGTCAGTCTCTCCTGAGTGGCGTGTCTCCCATCTAGCCGCTGTGAACACTCTGTCTGTGGATTCTCCGAGCGCCTGTCTCCATCTTGTGCTGTCCAGCCGCAGTGCGCTTCGGCACGTAATTCTGCATAAGACTCGGACAGCCCCTGTGCGCTGTCCAGCACGGACTCTGCTGAAGACACTGACCGCCTCTCTCTCTCTGCCCGTTGCAGGATTCCTCTCTACCACCTGGCTCGTGTGCCTGCAGCTGGGCTGACTAAGCTTTCCCTGCTTGAAGTGAGCAGCCATATATACTCTCTCCCACCGTTCGTTGTCTGGCCGGAGCCCGAACGTGTGTGGTTCTTCGCCCCAGTGCCTGTGTGTGCTCCCCTGCTCTCAGCCGTCTGCCTTGGTGTGGCTTTTGCCCAGACGTGCTATTGTCATTTTGCACCCATTATTATTTAAATAAATTTTTCTGTTTACTGCACTGGGATCTTCTGTATTCATTGCCTGACAGAACGAACTTGCCAACATGGATCCCGCAGATGCAGATTCCGTTCGTTCAGCGATCGCTCAGCAAGGGGCTTGGCTGGGTAGACACACCGATCAGCTCACTACTACAGCCCGGGAGATGGAGGATTTGTCCGCTCGCTTTAATGAGCTTTCGTCTCGTCTGGACAGGACTCACCATTCCCGAGATTCGGAGCCCCATGCCGCCAACCCTCCTCCGTACGACGGTGACCCCGCCTCCTGTCGGGCGTTCCTGTCCCAGTGTTCTCTGGTGTTTGCGCTCCAGCCTCGTCGCTATGCGACTGAGCGCACTCGTATCGCCTATGTTATCACCCTGTTGGTCGGGAGAGCACGCCAATGGGGCATCGCTGTTTGGGACGCCCAGGACCCTTGCTGCCATTCTTTTGAGGAGTTCCGTGAGGAGATGGTGAAGCTCTTTGACCGTTCAGCTCGCGGAGATGCCGCCGCTGCCCGGCTGGCCCGCCTTACGCAGGGAGCCAGCTCTGTCACTGATTTTTCCATCCAGTTTAAGACCTTGGCCACAGCCTGCAGCTGGAACGAGGCGGCACTCCGGGCACAATTCCTTGAGGGTCTCTGCGACAACATTCAGGACGAGATCGCTACCCACGATTTGTCCCATACCCTTGACGGCATCATTGAGTTAGCATTGAGGGTGGAGGCTCGGATGCAGTTTCGCGATCATCGCCGCACACTGCGTCATCGTGTACATCAGAGTGAAGTCTCTCAGTCCAGTCAGAGCAGTGTTCCTTTAACTTCGGAGACTGAGCCCATGCAGTTGGGTAGAATGCGACTTTCGCAGAGAGAGAGAGAGCGTCGCCTCCAGAACTGTCTGTGTTTGTACTGTGGCAAACCGGGACACTTCGCCAAATCCTGTCCGGTAAAAGGGACCGCCCATCGGTGAACCGGGGAGTCCTGGTGGGCGCTACTTCAAGGAAATCCTCCCCGACTTCATGCACTCAGCTTCCTGTCACCTTATCCTTTGCTGGCCTCGATCATTTCACCACCGTACTGCTCGACTCGGGCGCTGAGGGCAATTTCATCAGTGAGGAGTTGGCTCGTCAGTGCGGCATCCCTGCCGTTCCTTTAAAGGTTCCCCTTGATGTCTGGTCCATTAGAGGTCAGCAGATGGCACAGATCACGCACTGCACTCCTTCCGTAAGTCTTTTTATTTCTGGCAATCACCGTGAGGAGATTGTGTTGTACATCCTTCATGCCTCGCTTGCACCCATTGTTTTAGGGCATGCTTGGCTGGCACAACACAATCCCCACGTTGATTGGCAACTCAATGTCATTTTAGCTTGGTCTCAGTCGTGTCATGTGTCTTGTCTTGGTTCTGCTGCTTCGGGTTGTGTTTCTTCTCTCCCTCAGGTTTCGGCGGTTGATTTGACCGGGGTCCCGGCGGAATATGCCGATATCGGTCAGGTGTTCAGTAAAGCCCGGGCCACCTCCCTTCCTCCCCACCGGTCATACGATTGTTCTATTGAACTTCTCCCAGACACTTCTCCGCCTAAAGGTAGACTTTATTCTTTGTCTGGTCCTGAGAGAGAGGCCATGGACCGTTATATTAATGATGCCCTTCGCGCTGGTCTCATCCGTCCCTCTACCTCTCCCGCAGGGGCGGGGTTTTTCTTTGTTAAAAAGAAAGACGGCTCCCTACGTCCCTGTATTGATTATAGGGGTTTGAACGACATTACTGTTAAGAATAGGTACCCCCTTCCTTTAATGTCTTCTGCTTTTGAGCTTTTGCAGGGAGCGCGGTTCTTCACTAAACTAGATTTGCGCAACGCCTATCATTTATTGCGCATAAGAGAGGGCGATGAGTGGAAGACAGCCTTTAATACCCCTACTGGACACTTTGAGTACTGCGTTCTCCCTTTCGGGCTTTGTAACGCTCCCTCTGTCTTCCAGACTCTGGTTAATGATGTGCTGAGGGACATGATTAACAAGTTTGTCTTTGTGTACATTGATGATATTCTCATCTTTTCTCCCTCCATGCAGGAACACACTCAGCATGTCCGCCGAGTCTTACGCCGATTGCTTGAGAACAAGTTATATGTGAAGGCGGAGAAGTGCGAGTTTCATAAGAGGTCGGTTTCGTTTCTGGGTTTCGTGATAGCCGAGGGTGAGATACGTCCCGATCCAGAGAAGGTCAGAACGGTGGCTAAGTGGCCTGTCCCCGACTCTCGTAAGGCATTACTGCGTTTCTTAGGGTTCGCCAATTTTTACCGGCGATTCATTAGAAACTTTGGTCGGATTGCTCAACCCCTTACGGCTCTCACCTCCACCAAGGAGAGGTTTGTCTGGGGTAGGGAGGCTCAGGAAGCCTTTGATAATTTAAAGTCCCGGTTTATCACTGCTCCTGTTCTTTCTATTCCAGATCCTACCTCCCAGTTCATTGTTGAGGTGGATGCTTCAGATGTCGGGGTTGGTGCCGTTCTATCTCAGCGATCACGTAAGGATGGCAAGGTGCATCCTTGCGCTTTCTTCTCACACCGGCTTAACCCAGCAGAGCGAAACTATGACATAGGGAATCGGGAGCTGCTGGCCGTCAGATTGGCTTTGGGTGAGTGGCGTCACTGGTTGGAGGGGACCTCGGAACCCTTTCTGGTCTGGACGGATCACAAAAATTTAGAATATATCCGTTCAGCCAGGAGGTTAACATCACGTCAGGCTCGTTGGGCGCTCTTCTTTGACAGATTTAATTTCATCCTCTCGTACCGGCCTGGCTCTAAAAACACAAAACCTGATGCCCTCTCTCGGTTGTTCGAGGTTTCCAGTGCTGACAGAGACGAAACCATCCTCCCGGAGGGGCGGGTGGTGGGGGCTCTGCGCTGGGGCATCGAACAACGAGTGAGGGAGGCCGGACGGGAGGAGGAAGTGCCAGAGGGGTGCCCAGCGGGTCGACTTTGGGTTCCGGTACCGCTCCGTTCCGAGGTCATCCGGTGGGGTCACGAGTCCAAGTTAGTCTGTCACCCTGGAGTTCGGAGATCGCTGGCTGCCGTCCGTCAACGATTTTGGTGGCCCTCTATGGGCTCCGATGTCAGACAGTTTGTGTTAGCCTGTCAGGTTTGTGCCCGCAATAAGGCTTCTCATCAAGCCCCAGTTGGTCTGCTTAAGCCCTTGTCTGTTCCTTCCCGTCCTTGGTCTCACATAGCCATTGATTTTGTTACCAATTTACCTAGTTCTAGAGGTAACACTGTAATTTTGACCATTGTGGATCGCTTCTCTAAAGCAGCGCATTTTGTTCCCCTGCCCAAGCTTCCCTCTGCCAAGGAAACGGCTCAGATTATGATAGAGCACGTCTTTCGCTTACATGGTCTGCCTTCTGACGTGGTTTCTGATAGGGGTCCTCAGTTTATTTCCCGTTTTTGGCAGGAGTTCTGTAGACAGATCGGCTCCACAGCCAGCTTGTCTTCAGGTTATCACCCACAGACCAACGGGCAATGTGAACGGGCTAACCAGGATCTTGGTCGTGCGCTCCGCTGTCTGACATCTCAATATCCGAGCTCCTGGTGCCAACAGTTACCCTGGGTAGAATATGCACATAACTCTCTTCCTG
Organism: Paramisgurnus dabryanus; assembly: GCF_030506205.2. Classification (NCBI taxonomy): domain Eukaryota; kingdom Metazoa; phylum Chordata; class Actinopteri; order Cypriniformes; family Cobitidae; genus Paramisgurnus; species Paramisgurnus dabryanus. Next base: position 37,787,720 of record NC_133344.1, read on the forward strand.
TTTCATCCCATAAGATTTCTCCGTTTGAGGCTTCCATGGGGTTTCAGCCTCCTCTCTTCCCAGCTCAGGAACTCGATGCGGTGGTCCCGTCTGCGCTAGCCTTTGTTCGACGTTGCAGACGCACCTGGAGGAGGGCTAGAGATACATTACTTAGGACCTCCAGACGGACCAAAGCCGCGGCTGATCGTCACCGTAGACCCGCGCCCCGTTTTATCTGTGGGCAGAAGGTATGGCTTTCTTCCAAGGATCTGTCTCTCCGAGGGCCATCTCGTAAGCTGGCACCTCGATTCCTTGGGCCTTACAGTATTGAAAAGGTTATTAACCCGGTGACGGTTAAGCTCAGATTGCCTCCTGCTCTCGGTCGGGTTCATCCAGTTTTTCATGTGTCTAAACTGAAGCCTGTTTTTTTTTCTCCCCTTAACCCTGTCCCTTCTGCCCCCACCCCTCCCACCCCGCAGCTTCTGGACGGTGCTCCAGTTTTTACTGTCAAATCCCTGTTAGATGTGCGTCGGCGGGGCAGGGGTTTTCAATATTTAGTGGATTGGGAGGGCTATGGTCCGGAGGAGAGGTGCTGGGTACCGGCCCGGGACATCTTGGACCCTGACCTGATTGTGGACTTCCATCGGAGACGGGGTGAGTCTTCCCATGGACCGCCTGGGGGCGGTCGTGGGGGGGGTCCTGTCGTGACTTTGGTTTCTGTGACCGCTGTATTTTTGTTTCTCTGTTCATGTTTTTGTGTTGACAGTTTCACACGTGCGCGGCTCTGTCACGGGTCTCATCAGTGTCATTTCCTTCACCTGCGTCCCTCACCTGATACTCATTTGATGCCCAATCGGTTTAGTATTTAATCCCTGTGTGTTTGTTTGCTCCTTGCAAGTTCGTTTTGTATGTTCCTGCCAGCTAGCTTGTCTAGTTCTAGTCCTTTCCTGTCGTGCCTTAGTATCTGTCTCTTTTTGATTTTGGATTACTCTCTGTGCTCTCTGCTGACTTTACCCCTTCAGATTCCCCGCCTGCTGTCAGTCTCTCCTGAGTGGCGTGTCTCCCATCTAGCCGCTGTGAACACTCTGTCTGTGGATTCTCCGAGCGCCTGTCTCCATCTTGTGCTGTCCAGCCGCAGTGCGCTTCGGCGCGTAATTCTGCATAAGACTCGGACAGCCCCTGTGCGCTGTCCAGCACGGACTCTGCTGAAGACACTGACCGCCTCTCTCTCTCTCTCTCTGCCCGTTGCAGGATTCCTCTCTACCACCTGGCTCGTGTGCCTGCAGCTGGGCTGACTAAGCTTTCCCTGCTTGAAGTGAGCAGCCATATATACTCTCTCCCACCGTTCGTTGTCTGGCCGGAGCCCGAACGTGTGTGGTTCTTCGCCCCAGTGCCTGTGTGTGCTCCCCGCTCTCAGCCGTCTGCCTTGGTGTGGCTTTTGCCCAGACGTGCTATTGTCATTTTGCACCCATTATTATTTAAATAAATTTTTATTACACAATATTAAACAGGACTACACTTTAATACCTTAAAATGAATAACATTTCTGTAATCATTTAACCATTTTGTAATATTTAGTTTGTTTGCCATGACGAACAAAAGGCGTTTACTCATTAGCTGTGATCCACATCTTTAACTCATTCCCTGCCAGACATTTTTTGAAAAGTTTTCCACCAGCATTTTTTTGTGATTTTCACAAAAGTTTCACAAAATGCCTTCCAGGAACATTTTCTTCTAAAAACATGTAAACATACAAATTTATCAAATGAAAGAACAGACTCTCTACTTGTAGACAAACAATAAACAAACAAAACGGGGGAATTTTTTTATCCTATGTATATTTTTTCTCTGCTTATAAACTCTTAAATATGGGTATTTTTCTTTAAAAATACAATTGTTAGCAAAAAGCTGGAATAATTGCATTTTTGTAAAGCAATTTTGTTAGAGTTCAGATTCAGAACAATTATCAAAACATACACAGAGTTTAAAATTTGTTAATCACATTTTTGCTTTTCATAAATTGGGTAATCACGGTATTGCAGATAACCATAAAAATTCACCAAGAACACGTTTTTTATGCAAATGTTTTCTTTTTAACTTGTCAATGGCGTGGAAATAGTTTAAATTCATATGATTGTGAGGAACAGATCCAAATCAGCTCATTATCCAGCAATCTTGATCCCAGTTCTCATCAGCAACTGTAGACATTAAATCTCACGTGCGTTATGAATTTAAATTAAAATATTTTTCCCTCAGATAGCTTTATGACACATTGCTTTACAGCAGTGATATCAAACACTCATTGGCTCTTTGCGTGCTACGTCATAGATTTGCACCATTTCTGTCTTGAAATGCGCACCGTGACAGAGAGAAGCCAGATTTACATTCTCGCGGATGTTTTTCCCGCCACCCCCCCAAACCCCCCTCATCGGAGGACAACTTTATTTTTAATTCAAATATATACAGACAGTAATTACTATACAGACCCACATCCATCTCCTAATACTGTGATAGCCATAATATTGTAAGGTAGATAATCAAATAAAATACTTACAAAAGACAAAAGGGAGAGAAGAGAAAAAAATTATAATAAAAATAAATACATATATATATATATATATATATATATATATATATATATATATATATATATATATATATATATATATATATAAAATGAAAAGAAAGAAAGGAAAAAACACTTTGATATTTCTCAATACTTCATAAACTCCAGAGAGGACCACAAGTGCAGCACATCCTCATTTTAACTATATTTACCGCTTTTGAAATGTCAATTAAATAAGTTATTGAGATTACACTTGTATGTCTGTTAGGCTTTTAATTTCTATCAGTACATAATTTTAATAAACTGTTTTGTTTAGGACTATATTAGCTGTGTAAAATATCTTTTAAATGTTATATTGTTACTATTTTTCTAACATTTTCCTACACATTTCTCTCCGTTATGTTGCATAATATAAAAAGAATACATTAAATATTGAAATTCTTGTATAAAAAGGGTTTAGGGTAAGGTTTGGGGTAGGGTAAGGGTGGTTACCAATAAAATGGTTAAAGGGAAATTATACACCAACCTAAAGGTATGAAAGATTTGTAAATGTTTTACGTTTTGTAGCTGTAAAAACATAATACTGCTACGATTAAATGTTGCAAATACACTCACCTAAAGGATTATTAGGAACAGCATACTTATACTGTGTTTGACCCCCTTTGCCTTCAGAACTGCCTTAATTCAACGTGGCATTGATTCAACAAGGTGCTGAAAGCATTCTTTAGAAATGTTGGCCCATATTGATAGGATAGCATCTTGCAGTTAATGGAGATTTGTGGGATGCACATCCAGGGCACGAAGCTCCCGTTTCACCACATCCCAAAGATGCTCTATTGGGTTGAGATCTGGTGACTGTGGGGGCAATTTTAGTACAGTGAACTCATTGTCATGTTCAATAAACCAATTTGAAATGATTCGAGCTTTGTGACTTGGTGTATTATCCTGCTGGAAGTAGCCATCAGAGGATGAGTACATGGTGGTCTTAAAGGGATGGACATGGTCAGAAACAATGCTCAGGTAGGCCGTGGCATTTAAACGATGCCCAATTGGCACTAAGGGGCCTAAAGTGTGCCAAGAAAACATCCCTCACACCATAACACCACCACCAGCCTGCACAGTGGTAACAAGGCATGATGGATCCATGTTCTCATTCTGTTTATGCCAAATTCTGACTCTACCATCTGAATCTCTCAACAGAAATCGAGACTCATCAGACCAGGCAACATTTTTCCAGTCTTTAACTGTTCAATTTTGGTGAGCTCGTGCAAATTGTAGCCTCTTTTTTCTTTTTTTAGTGGAGATGAGTGGTACCCGGTGGGGTCTTCTGCTGTTGTAGCCCATCCGCCTCAAGTTGTGCGTGTTGTGGCTTCACAAATGCTTTGCTGCATACCTCGGTTGTAACGCGTGAAAATCCCAGTAACTGAGGAGATTGTGAAATACTCAGACCGGCCCATCTGGCACCAACAACCATGCCACGCTCAAAATTGCTTAAATCACCTTTCTTTCCCATTCTGACATTCAGTTTGAAGTTCAGGAGATTTTCTTGAGCAGGAACACACCACGAAATGCACTGAAGCAACTGTCATGTGATTGGTTGATAAGATAATTCCATTAATGAGAAATTGAAGAGGTGTTCCAAATAATCCTTTAGGTGAGTGTATGTCAACATTGTACATAAAAAATTGTGTTTTTGAAAGTTACATACTACGTAATAACAGCGAGACCAGGCCAATTTTTGCCAAGTGTCTGGTTGGGTAGCAAAAATTGTGGTTATATTTTGACACAATTTGTCTTTGATGATTCACTGGTAAAACCTCTGGACTGATTACAATTCACCAAATGCTGCCAACAATTATCTGATTTTTTGCAAAACTCTTGAGTGTATCACACAAAAATGCTTATCATCAACAAACATGACAGCTAGCTTATTACAAATTATTTATACATTTAACAGCACTTAATGTTTAACATTCAGTCACGATATGCTTGACTCTTTAACTATTGTTTAGAGTCAGCTTGTTGTTATCAATATTAAGGCCAATGGTCAGGGATTGTTTGATATTAAAGGTATGAGTTTAGTCTGTTTTCCTGGATCAGTCCCACACGCCCTCCGCTCCCATTGAACATCAGTGCCAGCACACACAACATTGAGCAGATACACCAGAGCACAAGAGGCTGACAAATGCCAGTTACCACAAGTACACGGCTCGACAACAAGAGCTTTGTATTTCATTGCCAGAAGAACTCTCGGGAATGTGTTGCTTTTTTCTTTTTAATCTCTGCTCTTCTACGGCTTTTCGCTTTGCCTCTTGATCTTGAATGTTTTAACTCTGTGAATGAAATATTAGTCGCGATGAGGCTCTGTTGAACAGCACAAGCAATGTTCGCCGTATGTTATATTTCACTCGTAATCGTGTGAATGCATCTAACATGAATTACGTGCACTCGCACGTACGGCATTTCATATTTGGATGGAAGCGTGACCATCTGGATTTTATTATATGTGTCCCATTACATCACAGCACCTCTGTTCTGGACGAATCAAAAGTTTCCTCTAATAAGAATCACTTGTTAGAAAAGTTACTCAGAATCTCAACCTGATGGCTGCAAATATGCAAGTTTGTCATATTTCTTTATAATAACACAAACATGTCATAGATTTGAAAGAAAAAATGATACAGTATATGAAATTATTTAGCCTGATGTAAGGTTTTGTTCTGTGTTTTCTGGTGTTCTGTGCATTTTTGTTATAAGGACTTTTATTTTGACTTCCTGTTCTGTTCTGGCATTTATTTTGATATTTATCATGCTATGTTTCACTTCACACTTCCTGTCTGTTTTGTATATACCACTTCCTGTACACCAGTTCTCTGCTGATTATTACATTTGTAAGTCTAGCCTGCCTGTTACCTGTTACCTGTTGTCTGTTACCTGTTGTCTAGTGATGGGTAAATGAAGCATCGAATCAAGCACCGATACTTCCCTTACTGTTTCGAACCATGATTCGAAGCCTCAACGAGGGTGTCGAAAACAGCGCCATCTTTTGGTTAATAAAACATATAGCACTTGCTTCTGGAAAAAGCTCTGTCAGTGAAGCAACAAGCTGATGAAATTCAGAAGAATATTAATATTATGTGTACAAATAAAGCTTAGACAACATGTGTGTGATGGTCAATATAATAAATGTATTTACTCATTAAAGGGTGGCAATAAATTCCAGTTTGAGTTAACATTCACATGATTCAATACTGTATTGTACAGAATAATGTTCACACGCACATAATAACACACGCGCCCACAAGTATAAGTAAATACAATACTATATATAAAATAGTATGTGGGACCAAAATGTGAATAAGGCAAATAACTCATAAAAAACCTCTAGAGTTCGAACCTTCTGACACGCAAAGCGAAGCGCGCACGTGACTGAGCAGAAAGTGAAGCTTCGTTTGTCATTGGTCACGTGATTTCAACGTTAACAACACAAGCTTCGAATCAAAGCTTCATCTGACACGCCCACTTTTGCTCGACACAAGCTCCGAAGCCTCGCTTCAAATGTAACATCACTACTGTTGTCTGTTACCTGTTGTCTGTTACCTGTTGTCTGTTACCTGTTGTTACCTGTTGTCTGTTACCTGTTACCTGTATCCTGAATTCTTTTTTTTTATATCTGTTCCTGTTTTTGACCTGTGCCTGTTATTTGGATATTGCCTGTTTTGCCGCCTGCCCTGACACATTGCCTGTATTTGAATTACGTTTTGTGGATTTGCCCTTCTGGATTTGTTTGCAGGCCCTTTTGGGATTTTACCTATAATAAACCTTTTGCACATGGATTCGCATCTCCCTCGCTTTCTTTAAAGCAACCCCTGTTACATAAGAATCAGCCAAAACCGGAATCCAGCGGAAGGTTGTAATTTCCCACCAGCATCATGAAACCTGTATTTGCTCTCCTTGGACTACGCCAGAACAATCGAACCATTGAGGATTATGTGAAAGATTTCTTGGACTTGAGTTACCAGGTACACTATGACGATGATATGTTAAAACCTATTTTTTTATAATGCCCTGGATGAACATTTGCGTCTGTGTATGCCGCGCGATATGTCAGTCTGGTCCCTGGAAAGTTATATCGACTTTGCTTTGTTGTTGTGTGGCTCTCCTTTCACTGTGGGTGTTGTGGATAGCAATCCAGAGACTATTCACAACACGCCAAGCCATGTCATGCCAGTTCTGCCCAAGCCTGTCCAAGCCATGCCTGTTCTGCCCAAGCCTATCCAAACCATGCCTGTCCCCAAAATGGCCGCCACCATGCCTGTCCCTAAAATGGCCACCACTATGCCTGTCTCTGCACCTGCACCTGTTTATGAGAGAGCAACCACCATTCCTGCACCTGTGTTTCAGAGAGCCATCGTCACCACCACACCTGCACCTATGAGGGCTGTTGTTCACCCTGCACCTGCCGTTAAGACAGCCTTCATACCTGCACCTAAGCCAACACACAAAATGGCCGTCACGCCTGAACCCACTACTACCGAGGTATGTCCCATTCAAATGATACTTCCTGAATTTGCCATGGCCCTGTGGTGTGTGTGGTCTGCCTTCTGTTCTGTTGTTCCCTATGTTCAGAAAGACCCTGAATCCCCTGGCTTACCTGAACCGCCTGAGTCGCCTGGTTCACCATCAGGAATATTGCCACCCTGGTCAACGGAAGCTTCCCCAAGTGTTTTTTTTTGGGGGGGGGGTAGTACCTGGACACAGGAAGGAGGCAGAGGACACTGAGGTGGAGGCCGAGGTGTACTCTGATCCTTACTCTCCCTGTGATTCAGGTCTATTCCTGTCCCATAACCAAGCTTCACGCCTGCCCCACGACCCAGGCCCACGCCTGCCCCACGACCCAGGCCCACGCCTGCCCCACGACCCAGGCCCACGCCTGCCCCACGACCCAGGCCCACGCCTGCCCCACGACCCAGGCCCACGCCTGCCCCACGACCCATGCCAACGCCTGCCCCACGCCCCAGGCCCACGCCTGCCCCACGACCCAGGACCTCCTCTGAACTGCCCTGCCTTCGCCAAGAGGTCCTGGCCCGCCCACCCACCATTGGACTGTGTATTATTTGTGTTGGGCTCCAGGAGTCAACCTTAAAAGGGGGGGGGGGGGGGTTCTGTAAGGTTTTGTTCTGTGTTTTCTGGTGTTCTGTGTGTTGTTGTTATAAGGACTTTTATTTTGACTTCCTGTTCTGTTCTGGCTTTTATTTTGATATTCATCATGCCATGTTTCACTTCACACTTCCTGTCTGTTTTCTATATATACCACTTCCTGTACACCAGTTCTCTGCTGATTATTACATTTGTAAGTCTAGCCTGTTAGTTTGTCTGTTACCTGTATCCTGAATTCTGTTTTTTGGATATTGCCTGTTTTGCCGCCTGCCCTGACACATTGCCTGTAATTTGAATTATGTTTTGTGGATTTGCCCTTCTGGATTTGTTTGCTGGCCCTTTTGGGATTTTACCTTTAATAAACCTTTTGCACATGGATTCGCATCTCCCTCGCTTTCTTTAAAGCAACCCCTCTTACACCTGAATTCGCATATTCTTTTTATTCTTCCAACAGATAAATAGGATTTTGGCCATATCAAATATGCGAAAATATTTATAGTTCTAAACGTATGTTCGGGAGAAGCCTTTAAGGACATTCAGGCCTGTCAGTCATCATTATGAGCGTATATCAGGCAGCCTCCAGGCCTCTGTGTCAAGCTGCAATTCTTCCGACATCCCTCCTCCTCCCCATCTCCTCCTCCACTGCTCTCTTTCTTCCTCTGTGCAGTTCTGTTGCAAGGGCTTCGGGTTCAGCCTCAGGTTCGCTCTCTCTTAAGGTCCAGAGCTCAGGTTCAGAGCTCCCTTGGAGGACAGCAAGCCAAGTTTGTTACCATTAATCATTAATACTGAATGCGCAGGTGAACTAGTGAAAGGAAACTGATAATGTAATGCACATTTTTATAGCATTTATTACACTCTAAGAAAGGATGTGTTCATTTTAACACATTGTTTTGTGTTATCCTTTTTAACACATTGTGTCATTTTGTGTTGATTTTGAGTTCAAATAAATTTAATTGACAATACAAGATGTGTTAAAACAACACAAAGTATGTTGTTCCAAAAATAACACAGAGATGTGTTAGATTCCAGATGTGATATTTTTACATACTAATTTTAAGAGTGTAGTAAGTCTGCAAATTTTATATTGTAAAAATACTGTGTACACTGAATTTAAGGTAAGTGGTTGCAATCAATTTATTTAAAGTGACACTTTGTAGTTTTTCAACCTTCATAATATTTTCAAGACCCTTGTGATGGTAAATTGACTTAAAATAGGTTGAATGACATGTCCACCAAAGCCTGACGGGGTCTGTATCGCTTTTCCTTTTCATTTTAAAGGGACACAAGGCAGCATTTTTATGTTAATAAATCATCTTCGTAAGTCGGTATATGGTTAAATGACTCATTACGGGACGAATGAAGACTCTCTCGCCTGCCCCTACCGTCTGTTGGAAGAATACCTCACTTGCAAGTTCGCTGTATCCGACCCGGTGCCCTTCAGTCTCGCAAAGTCTCAGATATCGCGAGAAGCAGTATCACTTTACGGCAAACAACACAGAGGCATGCGAGCTAAACACATGGCAGAGCCGTGGAAGAAGCATCAAAAATCCTTGACGGAAGGGAAACATAACTGTATTGGAAATAAGCTGATAAACTTGGTTCCGAGGGGGGAGGGACAACAGTTTGTTTTTACGACAGTGTGTTTGAAAGCATTTACTTTCAGACACTAGGGGGAGCTAGTAGAGAAATATTACGCAGACTTGCCTGGTTTCCCTTTAAACTTGGGGTTTCGGGTAGTAACCCGAGCACAAAACAAAGAACTACAAAAATCTGATTTATGGCATACGTCACTTTGTCCACTTCGGACGTGAGAGCCCAAATATGTATTTTCCTCATGTTTTTTTCATGGCAGAAGCAGCAACTTAGAAAAAGAAACCTTGTGACCTAAAGAGTTGTCTTCTTTTCCTTTGCGACAGTGCTGCGGCGCTTGTGGCCTCTAGGGGCGCTAGACGTGAAAAATACATGTCTAGCACCCCCTAGTGGCCAAAAAGTTCCATGGTGTGTCTTTAAGCTACATTTAAACAAAAGTTTTTATTTTTATTTGTTTTTCAGATTTTTTGGTTTAAATGTAGCTTAAATAAATGTATTGCAACCCTTTACCTTAAAAAAAGTAAGTAATTTGAATGAATAATTTTTTTTCAGTGCATAAATAACTTATATAAATAAGATGTTTTATAATGACTCTTTAATTGTATTAGCTAAAAAAAATTACATTTTTGCTTATGTAGAAATTGCGTACGTATTTTAAATTCTTTTTAAAGGAGACATTTAACAAGACTTTTTAAAGTGTAAAATAAATCTTTGGTGTCCCCAGAGTCTGTATGTGAAGTTTTAGCTGAAAATATCATATAGATAATTAATTATAACATGTTAAAACTGCCACTTTGTAGGTGTGAGCAAAAATGTGGTGTTTTTGGGCGATTCCTTTAATATGCAAATGAGCTGAAGAAATGCAAACACTGATCGCCATAATAGTGTGTTTGTTAAAATTGAAACTTAATTGTCCTGTCAATATTTTTTTCTCTCTCTCTTTCTCTTGCAGTACCATGGTTGGCTTATTATAATAAGATCCCCTTCTGACGTCATAGGGGGTGGTGATGGTGCAGTGGATAGGACACTCGCCTTTGGTGTGAGAGACCCAGGTTCGAATCCACTGTGAAACACCATTGTGTCCCTGAGCAAGACACTTAACCCATAGTTGCTCCAGAGGCGTGTGACCTCTGACATATATAGCAATTGTAAATCGCTTTGGATAAATGAATAAGTAAATCACAAGAGGAGCCAAATTTCAATTACCTATTTTTTCATATACCTACAGAGAATGGTTTACTAAAACGAAGTTACTGGGTGTTTTTTCATATTTTCTTGGTTGATAGAAGCACTGGGGACCCTATTATAGCACTTAAACATGGAAAAGGGGACATTTTCATGATATGTATCTTTTTGTATCTTTTGCATACAACATCTTAAAGCTGAGATTATTTTAAAACAAACATGTGGATACAGAAACATTTAACGAAAGAGTCTTCTTCAGATGTGCTTCTAAATCCACCACATTAAGAGCAGCCAAGTCCTATCAGAGCTTAAATCTCTGTGCCAGGAGTTTGATCTTCACTGTCTGAGCTTCAACATGATGTGTGCCATGTGATTGTTTCACACAGTGGCTTTTATGTTGTTTTCCTGGCTCGACCCGTGGAATCCAGCGATCCTGGGAGGTTCTGTGCAATGTTGTGCATGATGGAGAAAAAGCTGGGTGCATACCAGTTTGTGCACAGCTGGCTATTCCTGTTCTGCTTGAATGAAATAAAACAAAATGAAGCCATCAAGACTAAACAAATGTGACAAATATTTTTCATACAATTTTCAGTCATCTGTTTATTGATAATTTTTAATACCCGTGTCTGTGTAAATGGATACGTTTTAGGATGGATCTCTACTGTTTATTAGGAGATCCTTGTGTGACCTTGGTAAGAAGACAATGTAATGCAGAGCCCTCCTGTGGTTCTGGTCGGCTGGTGCACGTTTTTGAGGTGATGTAAGAGGTGAACCATTTTTATGGTTTGATTTAAAACTTCAATTTCAACATGGAAACATGTTAGTCACCATAGTGTACAGCAGATCAGGATTGACGTATTTTCTTCTACCACTGTACTTTAATATATTTTAATATATAGTTTATATCTCTCAGGGGTCTCCAGCCTTTTGTGAGCAAGGACTACCGCAAGAGATAAAACAATCTGGAGGGCCACTTTTTGATTTAGTGTGCTCAAAACTTTATTGTTTTACTTGTTGATTTCATGTAATTTATTGTTTATATGTTTAACCTTTTTTTAATGTTACATAAAAGAATCCAAGCTAATATAAAATATATAATTAATAAATATTAACATGTTTCTGTAGCTCAACTGGTTAAGCATTGCTTTTGCAGTTCATAATTGTTAAAAAAGGTCTCTAGCTATCACTGGGGCGATACCCTTTTAAAAATACACCTTTGCACCTACAGTAAAGAGTTTATATTAGTACCTTAAAGTTACATATTGGTATCAAAAATGGTATCTCTGTACCTAAATGGAATATATTGGGACCTTTTTAAAGGGTACCGCCCCAGTGACAGCTTGGGAAAAAATTCCCAAGTTTTTCTTGTGAGCCCCACTTATTTTTTTTATTTAGTAATTCGACAAGTCAATTATACATTTACATTTGTTTTTGGCAGAAGCTTTTATCCAAAGTATATACAGTATATTTTAACAGCAAATCCTGGAAATCAAACAAAACTTAATGCTGAGCTCCAGGAATCACACATAGATGGTAAAAATAAAATCTTCATTAGAGTTCCTCCTTAAATCATTTAACAACGGAGTCCATGTTACAGGCCAAAATTCCTTTTTTTCTTTTCTTTACTGCTCTTTATTCCTCTCCCAGAATTTCAGTCTGATGCACCCACCCCACGTCTTTGGCAAAACGGGAATAGAAAAAAGTTTGATTTGGCCAGACAGAAAACAGGCGTTGCTCTTGCATGATAAGGCATTGACCATGATGTGTCCAGCAAGGAGAATTATATCGACTGCACTAAAACAAGGCTTATCAGCAGCGGAAGTCTGGCCACGTGGCCGGAAGAAGCATCTGGATCGTGAGCCAGGTACAGAACGTATGTTTCTCATTGAGGCGGATGCCGAGATGTCAGCTCTCTCTCCAATTCGGTTATGTTTTACAAAGCGACGACAAAACCCTGTTTATGTCATGGGAATATGGGGAGATTTGCGGACCTGACATGCGCTTTCAACAGACAAAACCTGCATATAAACTCAGCTGAATGAAGATAAGACGACTTTGTTGACTGCTCCTTCACGTGAAATCTCTGTTAATGAAGATTACGCTTACTAAAAATGGTGGTGAGTGATTAGATGAAATGGGTGGATTTAGGGCAGGACAAATACTTATCTTCAGACTTCATTCCTGGGTAACTCTTTATGAGCACTGGATGCATTACAGCCTGTCATGGATCCAAAGATGTAACTTTGGTTTGAGAAGTGGGGGGGACACAAAATGGGAGGAAATGTTTTTGATTTGAATCCCATTTCTTGCATTTACATACGTGTAGGGACTATGGTGATAAAAAATCCAATAAATAATTTAGTTAAGTTAGTTAAGTTAAGGCAGACTCTCAGTCCTGCTCCTTCGTGACAATGTGCGTTTAAAAAATCATAACAAATTACTTTGGAAGTGGGGGGGCACAAATGGAATTTTGAAAAGTGGGGGGCATTACGCCCCTACATGGATCTGTCTGAAACTAAAGGCAGATTTAATAAAGTTTGTTATGTTTTACCTGTTGTGTTGATATGAAATTCTTGATGAAGTTGTACTCTGGCGAAGGAAATACGACAGCAGTTTGCAATAACCCACTGACAAAAAACAAGTAAAGTTTTGTTTTATTATGAAAACCCTGGTTGAATAAATGAGATAAATCTACTTCAGAAATGTTGCATTAATTCATGTGTATTGTAGTTGAACTAATCTGTATTTGACATAGAGCGTCATAGCACCTGTAACTACTTACTGGGGATTTTCTACATCAAAACATATTTCTCCGTCTGATATGAGCCAACATACTTCAGGTTATTAAGTTCAAGTTTATACATTTAAATTATATAAATGTTATCTGTTTCACATACATATACATCCGTCAGAAAGAGCTAATATTGAGTATTGTGGTGTTACCAACAGACATGAAGTGCTGGCCATGTTTGTGTAATCCATTTGTTCCAGGTATTAGATTCATTGAATCAAACCCAGCAATCATTGGTTCATCTATGTGATGCAAGATTCAGCATTAAGGTGCACATTTCTTATGTGCTGTCGCCGAAGCTTAGCACTCTTTAGCTTTAGTATGACAGTTCTGAGGCAAATAAACGTTTAAATAGTGCAAAACTCTCTGGTAGGCATTTTTCATGTGTCTTCTGGACGATACGTTTTTTTTGGTGAAGGTAATTGAGAACATTGATGGAGTGATGTGGAAGGGTAATAACCTCATCAACACCACGTAGAATGAATCACATTTGTCACCCTAACTAAAAGAAGTACAATAACACACAGAAAGGGTGCAAACCAAAACACAGCCTATCGGCCTCAGACTCCACTATAGCGCTCCATCAACTGCTTGTGGCCATGCATTTATGAGATAAATCACTTTATCATAAGATAAATGCTGTGGATCTGACGTTTTTGGCATGGTGCTGGGATGCAATAAAGAGTAACTTAGCAAGAACAAAAACACGAAACTGTTCTGAGATCTGCTAGAATGAAACAAATACCCACATCACTCACAATGCGTTGTTAAAATGCAGCAGGTCCTACTTCATTTGTTATGCTTCTGTCTTAAGGACAAAACACTTAGCCGAGCACTTAAGGTGATAAATGAACTTGTGGGATGGTGTCCGATATCCAAATCTGTTCCCATCAGTTGTAAAGCAGCATTCAATGTGATAGTGCTTTAATATATTTCTCAAACGATGCAAAACATTACCAAAATCCAAATAAAGCAAATTAAACAAAAGAACACTCACTGGTTTATTAAAAAAACGTCAGATTTGTCTTGCTTTGAGATGTATGTTTTTGCCGTATGGTGTTGATGTTATGCACTCTTAAAATGGCTTGTCACCCCATGGTTGCATGACAACAACCCAACATTGGGTCATTTTTAACCAGTGTTATGTCTAATATTGACCCATTATGGGTCTAAAATAAACCAGCCATTTTCAGAGTGTGGGAACATTTCCGGTGTTGTACATCTGGAGTTGAAGCCATGTTCAGATTATAAAATCTTATGTGTGTGTGCAGAAAGGAAAACATTGAGTGAGTCACTCACCTAAGACAGGAAGTCTCTCTAGATCGGAATGAAATCAGGTCTTAAATCCACATTTTAGCTGGCCATGTGGAGTAACACAGTCTCACCCCATTTCGTCAATATTTGACGACACTTGACCATTCGTCATATGTTGACGTGAAGGGTATAGCTTTCGCGTCATTTTTTGACGAACTGGGGACTTCAATACTATTACGTCCGTTGCATTCTCTTTCCTATTTTATTACCATTTGCGCGTCGGTTTAGGGTTAGATTATGCAAAATTAAACAGTGTACGCGAAATTAAACAGTGTACGCGAAATTAAACAGTGTACGCGAAATTAAACAGTTGTCACCTGGCGTTGGGGTTAGAAACAGTTGTCACCTGGCGTTGGGGTTAGAGTTAGGTTTGGGTAGGGATGTCATTATGTAAATCTAACCCTAAACCGACGCGCAAATGGTAATAAAATAGGAAAGAGAATGCAACGGACGTAATAGTATTGAAGTCCCCAGTTCGTCAAAAAATGGTATACCCTTCACGTCAACATATGACGAATGGTCAAGTGTCGTCAAATATTGACGAAATGGGGTGAGACTGGGTTGTGTGGAGCTACAAGCAGCAAGGGTACCTGGGCTGCACTGTGGCTCACATCTGATAGGCACTGACTTGATGGAGGCAAACACGGTCAATAATTTCTGCAATATCAGCTCTCTCTCCTGTGCATGAAGCCTCCCTGATTTCCCAAGTGATAGAAGTTTGCCATCTGCAGCAAGCAGAATCCACTGCTCCAAACTGATGAGAGGGCACGATCACAGCCCACCCTGATAGTCTATCCAGACCAGCACATGGTAGCCACTCAGGTCCAGGAGAAAGTACATCAGTACAGCCCTCAACTGCAGTTTATGTGTCATTTGAGATAATGGCATTCCCAAAGACCCTGACCTGGATGGCTAGTGTTGGGTCCTTTGTCGAGTTCTGAGTTCTGACCAAGACCAAGTCCAATTCCTGACAACATATACTGGAATTATCGAACAATGAACTATGTCTGGGCAGTGGATGGTAAAGTGTCTTGTAGGGGTGTCCCTGACTAAGGATTTACATATTTTCGAATCGTGCCTATAGTCCACTGATAGTCGAATCATATACAGTCTTGTTCAAAATAATAGCAGTACAATGTGACTAACCAGAATAATCAAGGTTTTTTGTATATTTTTTATTGCTACGTGGCAAACAAGTTACCAGTAGGTTCAGTAGATTCTCAGAAAACAAATGAGACCCAGCATTCATGATATGCACGCTCTTAAGGCTGTGCAATTGGGCAATTAGTTGAATTAGTTGAAAGGGGTGTGTTCAAAAAAATAGCAGTGTGGCATTCAATCACTGAGGTCATCAATTTTGTGAAGAAACAGGTGTGAATCAGGTGGCCCCTATTTAAGGATGAAGCCAACACTTGTTGAACATGCATTTGAAAGCTGAGGAAAATGGGTCGTTCAAGACATTGTTCAGAAGAACAGCGTACTTTGATTAAAAAGTTGATTGGAGAGGGGAAAACCTATAAAGAGGTGCAAAAAATGATAGGCTGTTCAGCTAAAATGATCTCCAATGCCTTAAAATGGAGAGCAAAACCAGAGAGACGTGGAAGAAAACGGAAGACAACCATCAAAATGGATAGAAGAATAACCAGAATGGCAAAGGCTCAGCCAATGATCACCTCCAGGATGATCAAAAACAGTCTGGAGTTACCTGTAAGTGCTGTGACAGTTAGAAGACGTCTGTGTGAAGCTAATCTATTTTCAAGAATCCCCCGCAAAGTCCCTCTGTTAAAAAAAAGGCATGTGCAGAAGAGGTAACAATTTGCCAAAGAACACATCAACTGGCCTAAAGAGAAATGGAGGAACATTTTGTGGACTGATGAGAGTAAAATTGTTCTTTTTGGGTCCAAGGGCCACAGGCAGTTTGTGAGACGACCCCCAAACTCTGAATTCAAGCCACAGTACACAGTGAAGACAGTGAAGCATGGAGGTACAAGCATCATGATATGGGCATGTTTCTCCTACTCGCATACCAGGGATCATGGATCAGTTTGCATATGTTAAAATACTTGAAGAGGTCATGTTGCCCTATGCTGAAGAGGACATGCCCTTGAAATGGTTGTTTCAACAAGACAATGACCCAAAACACACTAGTAAACGGGCAAAGTCTTGGTTCCAAACCAACAAAATTAATGTTATGGAGTGGCCAGCCCAATCTCCAGACCTTAATCCAATTGAGAACTTGTGGGGTGATATCAAAAATGCTGTTTCTGAAGCAAAACCAAGAAATGTGAATGAATTGTGGAATGTTGTTAAAGAATCATGGAGTGGAATAACAGCTGAGAGGTGCCACAAGTTGGTTGACTCCATGCCACACAGATGTCAAGCAGTTTTAAAAAACTGTGGTCATACAACTAAATATTAGTTTAGTGATTCACAGGATTGCTAAATCCCAGAAAAAAAAATGTTTGAACAAAATAGTTTTGAGTTTGTACAGTCAAAGGTAGACACTGCTATTTTTTTGAACACACCCCTTTCAACTAATTGCCCAATTGCACAGCCTTAAGAGCGTGCATATCATGAAGCTTGGTCTTGTTTGTTTTCTGAGAATCTACTGAACCTACTGGTAACTTGTTTGCCATGTAGCAATAAAAAATATACTAAAAACCTTGATTATTCTGGTTAGTCACATTGTACTGCTATTATTTTGAACAAGACTGTATGTGTGTGTGCATGGGTTGGGAGGGGGACTGGACCAGGTAGTCAAAAAAAGGGTAACTTTTATTTTCTTGCAAAAGCAAGACAATGGTGTGAAGAAGAGGCAACTGCTTCCCAATGGTTTATTAACTTGGAAACCGCTTACCATATAGACGTGTAGCCCTGTCACGGGGGTTGTTTGATTTTTTTTAACGCACTTTAAAAAATATTTATTGAAAGCTACTTTTTTTTTTACATATTATTGCATAGCATTATCATAATAGGCTGTATATTAATATATTGGGAGAAAGCTGTTATGTGAAATCAGATATTGTTCACCCTTACATAGTCAAAACTGAACGATCCTCATTTTATAACACAACTGCAACGATTCAACTGTAAGATAGGTAGTTGAATCAGTCTTCTCCTATCTATGTATTGAATCTTCAAATATTCGGGGTCACCCCGTATTTTGTATTGCTCCTGCATCATATTATGTTTTTAATTCATGTACACAGACTATACACCTTGTATCTTGACGTTCACTCTATGCCATCCGTGACTGTAAAATCAGAAGGACAGACACAAACTCATAATAGATATTCACTTTTGTACTTTTATTCAGTTTCCCACTACAACCACAAAGTGATAGTCCATTCAATTCAATTAAATTCAATTTTATTTATATAGCGTTTTTCACAATTGTTAATTGTTGCAAAGCAGCTTTACATGAGTAGATGTAGAGTAGAACACTGAAAATCAATAGATAGTATAAGAAGTAGAATATAGCGGCTAAGGATAACCGTACAAGCGAGCGTATTAATAATGTAACGTATACAGTAAAGTGCTAAGTTAAGCCAAAGTTGGCTGACTCTCCCTGGGACTAAAAAAACCCCTTAGGAGAAAACCCGGTGGGAAAAACTCCTAGAAGGACAAAAAACCCTAGGGAGAAATTAATATATATTTACGGTAGGGATAGGAAGCGGGTAAGCGGATTAAACTGGTTCAGCCGGTGGTCGTTGGTCGCGCATCGGCTGGGCATCACGTTGAAGGACAGCCAGTAGATCAGTGGTCCAATGGGTTCAGTCCACAGCTTTGAAATCTGGGAGTGACATTTTAAAATAAAAATGTGTTTATTTAAAGTATAAATCAGTGCAGAGTGGGCAGCGCTGTGAGAAGCATTAACAAACATTAAAGAGAAGCATATTATCCATTACATCACTCATACATTACTACTGCAGGAAAGTTAAAGGGTTCATTTAACATTTTAAAGGATTGTTTCATGTAGCACTTCATTGGAAACACCAGACTAATACGAATAGTCTCACATGGACCTTAAACAGCCTCGATTCCTTATGACACAAATTCCACTCATTGTCATGTTTAAACTTTTGTTTCATGCTAGAAGTAACAACTGGGTATAAAAAATAGCAACAAAGTCAGCAACAGTACTCAACAATACTTGTATTTAAGTATGGGATAAAGTGAGAAAAACATTCCCCACACCTACACCAGCCTGGACTGTTGACACCAGGCAGGTTTAGCTTTGTGGATTTATTAGCATCAAAATCTCCAGTTTTTTATTTGAGTGTCTTGGCAGAATGCATGATTCATCAGACCAGGCTGTTTTATTAGTTTTTAACAGTCCACTTTGTTGAGATTGTTCCACTGCAACTTCAGGTTTTGGTTTTGAAGAAGTGAAACCTGACATGACCCATCCGCCTCAAGGTTTAGCATGTTGTGCAAGTTGAAATGTTACAGTATGCTGCTCATCACAACTGTACATCTGTGGTTTTGATTACATACAAATTTTAGGCTGCCTGTAAAATCTGCATCTGTTCTGTATTATTCATATTATTTAGAGGTTTTAAATGTGTTAACATTTTATTTTACAGTTTATCTGAATTGAATTATAAATGTATTGTTTTCTTATTTTCTTCCATTGTTTCCTTGTAAAGCAATTTTAGCTTTAATTTATTGTGGACCCATCTATTTGCATTTTACTTGCGCTCTTTAAAGAGCAGAAAACACAGACACTTAAAACAAGAAAAATCATAAAACTGTTGTTCTTTGGGCACAAAAGTGTTCTTGTCGCTTCATAATATTATTATTGAACAAATGATGGCACATGGGCCTTTTGGCGATGTCTTTCATGCTTTTCTGGGCTTGATTGTGAATATTAAACTGCAGTCTATGGGACAATCACAAGCCTTCTGGTTTTCATCAAAAATATCTAAAAATGTGTTCAAAGGACTTGGTGGTTTAGAATGACACAGGGGTGATTTATGCTAAAATTGTAATTTTGGGGTGAACTAACCCTTTAATTTTACAAGCGCTTATGTTTTGTCACCAGCCGGATTTACTCACTTCATCATCAAATCGGTTTCACTTGTATTTTTGGCCTTGCAATTGAGAATGACTTCAGATGGCGTGATGGTACCTAATAGTTTCATCTTATTCCATTTTTGTCATTCAGGTTGTTGAGTTTCTTTTCTAAAGTGTCCTACCTTTCTTGATGTTCACTTGAAGAATTACTCATCTCTACAGTTTAAGTTACGTTCACCAAAGGTTTCATGCTTTTACAGCATTAAATATTTATATTGTCATGCTGCTGAAAATGTGTGCGACGGTGCCTGAATAACAATCTGGGTCATAATCCCTTAGGTTTATCTTTGCCACTTAGTTAAACAAATATGCTGTTCAAACGCAGAGCCAAATGGGATCACTTTATCATCATGCAATCTTGATTCGTGGTAGTCCTCAAACTTTTGAGTAGCAGTGGAAACTTTTTTACCTCTGAGATCACCTCTTCCTGAGATTGAAGTCCTCTCGGCAGAGGACTGTTACAGATATGTGACCTCTAGGAACGGCAATTGACAGAACAGTTGTTTTCTATTTACAAGATTTTTGGGGCGGGGTCCAGATCCACCATAGTTTTGCTCTTTCAGATGATTGGATGCTAAACATTACTATAAACAAATAAAGTGAAGAAATGATGGTTTTCTCTGGCTGTAGAGAGAATGATTTAGCACAGGTGGAAAGAATGTTTGCAAAAAATCATAAGAAGGTACAACTCCCTCAGGTCCACTGAAGTCACCAAGAAACCAACAGTTTGTCTTTCAGCAAAGGCTTTGAATTACTCTGTAAAGAAAGCTCCTGCCAAATCCATTCTCAAAATACGTATGTGTCAGTTAAGACGTTTCAGATTCTCTGACATGATGACTGGCAAACTTTACATGTTTGGTCAATTGTACCCTTCAGAAATGTAGCACGAGCCAAATAAAAAACTGTTAAGAGTTTCCCCTCGCACGTCTATAATTTCACGAGTTCATATTTTGTCTGGGTGGCTTTACTCTGGACCCGTACCCCTCCTTTCTTAGCAGCTATGTGAATAATCCATCTATACGGTCATATCTTTTCAGCCTTGTAAAACCACTTTTATTAGGCTGTTTGTATGGTACCAGTTTGTATCCTGGCTTATATTAATAGCCTGTATGATTACCCGGCTAACCGAGCAAGGTGTTTAAATCCAAGCTATTAGGATCTATTTATTCCTGTGGGTTGTTTACACCCTAGGACTGAACCACAAGACTTCTGGGTAATCCATTAAAAAATGTCATGCATTTTATTTAAATAAAAATGATTGTATCCTGCAGCCAACCACACATTTTATCCCATACAGATAAATATATTTTAAAATGGCTGAAAAATTTGCTGAAAAATATGCTTACAAAATATATTTTTCACCTATATATTTTTTTGGCCATTTTTGTATATTTAAAATTATTTACAAATAAATACATTTTAAAATATTTAGCCCTCCATTTATTTCAATCCAAGGAAATATTAATGCCGCATTGGAAGAAAAACTTTGTTTTAACCTCTTTTAAAAAGGTAAAATTAAATATTTTTCAACTTCAAAAATATACTTTATAAAATTGAATTGTATTTAGCATATACTTAAAATGTATTTTGGCCTTAAGAATAAATTTTTTGCCATACGGATTGTGAAATTAAAAAATGTATTTGCTTGCCCTTGAAATACATTTTGAAATATATGTTTATATATATGTTGGTTAAAACTAAATTTAATTTTAAAAATATATTTAATTAAGTTCTACTTTCTACAAAATGTATTTAGCATATATTTAAAATATATATAAACCCTGGTTTAATTTATATTTAATGATAAAGAAAATGATACAGAATGTAGTGAATAGTGGCTGCGAATCCATATGACTCCAGGGTGGTAATACATGTTTTTTAAAGTGAAACCAGCGCTGGGCCTGAAATCACGTATACCTTCAATTTCCAAAATGTGAATATACAGTAATAAAAACTTGGTGGCTCTTTAAGGTATGTAAGTACCAAGAAATATATTCCTCGTGATTTAATTGTACTCGTTAAGCAACGCATAAGAAAATTGTGGTAGCAGTTGTTCTGATTACATCATAGTTCAAAGAAATGCTTGTCACATGACAATGAAAACATTGCAGAGGACGCACGTTTAAAATATAAAGCATTAGGTACTTCATGTAATTCACAGTACACGACTTTGGACACAGCGCAGTCATGAGACACACAAGAACCAATGATCGTCTTACATATTTATGATGCCATTTTAGATCATACACAACTTACACTGTTGTTTACATTTAAACATGACTTATAGATCACTAACTATACTCAAATTAATCATCCACAAATGTATAGTTTCCCTTCAAAAGACACATTAACCCTCCAGAGTCATATGGATTCCTGTGGATGGGTTTTACACATTAGGGTACTATTCAGTGCCATTGCAAAGATAAGTCCTTCAATTTCACTTTTCTCAATGCCTTTTTAAATAGGCAGAGAGTTAATTGACATGGCCATTGTTCTCAGATACAGAGTGAAAAGAGTATTGGTACATTTAATAAAAGAAAATATGGTCAGATTTCGCTCCTGTTTACAGGATACATAATTTCAAAGGCTGGATGAACTGTGGAGAACAACATTTAGCCCAAAATCTGATCTCATAAGAAGGAACTGAAAATTGAAATGAAACCATGTGGTGTTCTGAAGCGATGATGCGTAGCATGTTGCATTTTCTCCAACACCTTCCCACTAATGGAGGAAACATGAGAGACTGTGGGGAGGTGAGACGATTCACATGTTTACAAAGTAAAACCATTACAGGCTGGCACATTCCACTGGAGTGAAAATAGGTCACATTTCTCGTCACTTTCCAAAACCTTGTGCAGCTGTTGGAGAAAGACTTCATTATCAGAGTGTTTTCCTGCACGTGGGTCCCTTTTATGCATCCAAGCTTCATTACGCCCTGTACTTAAAGAGCAATGGCAGGACCAGAAGAGCAGGTTCACTGATGATATTACAGACATTACGTATTGGATTCGCACTATTTAACTACCAGAACCTGAGCCAGGAGCTAGAGCCAACAATTAGCAATCTCTGGATCATGAAGAAAGCTTAATTTGAATGTATGCAGTCTATAAAGTGAAGAAAGCAGCAATACATTGAGTCATTAGAATCAAGAATGAGAGAATGTGTGCAGGCAAACCTGATGCACAAAACACACAATCTGAGCTTTAGAATGGAAAGACTAGTGGTTGTTATAATGGTATGTTACACACTTTTGTTTTGGGTAATTGCTCTGTACTTGAGGTAAATAATGGGTTGATTGAGTGGGTGGGTGTTTAGGTTGGTACTGAACTGACCACAGGGCATTAATTTCTACCTGACCTGTGATCCTGGACAGATCTACAGGCCTCTTGCACTAAATGCAAAATCTATAAAATTCAAAGTTTGAAAATATTTGGATATGTTCTGTTAGCCATGTTTGCTTAGTGGTAGTAGTTGTGTTCCCTCTTAAATGGCAGTTCTACCAACATCACAACATTAAACCTAGTGTTGAAATTAGACAAGTTGGAGAACCTTCCCTCACCAAGTAAATGGTGTCAGGTAAAACTATTTTCTATCAGTAACACAACTGTTATAATGCTATAATTTAATAAATCGAGTTTAATAAAGGTGAGTCTCTCAGCTGTCCTTTGAACGCGAGCGGGAGAAATTATGAGTTTAAATGGACGCGAACTAATATTATGTCAGAGTCTGCTGCTTGCGTTGTAAGTAAACATGCTGCACAGTGTTTTGTGCATGTAAATGTTAAGAGCTTTCTCTGAATTTTTTTGCACAATTGATGAAATAGGATCGCACAACTTTCACACACTTGCAAAATTAAACTGCGGAGATCAGCCGCTTAAGTTTTATCAATGAAAGGCTAAAATATAGCGCTGTACAGCGTGTGTTCACGCCAGAAGTCAGAAAAGACGTAAAACATTGTGATTAGTACCTCAGATTAGATAAATGGGCGGAGAGAAGGCACATTCAACCACATGTGCGTTTAAACTACAAAAACAATCAGATCGAAAGGAGTTTCGACTACCTCTGAATGTGGTTGAAAGTGGTTGAAAGTGGACGAGCTCAAAATGTTTTGAACACCGTTTACACCTGGCATTAACTTCGTCCACTTGTGATCCGATTGATGAAAACTCATATTAATGCCAAGTGTAAACAGCCTCATAATCACCTCAACAAGATAATCACCTCTACAAGACAATCACCTCTACAAGAAAATCACCTCTACAAGACAATCACCTCTACAAGACAATCACCTCTACAAGACAATCACCTCTACAAGACAATCACCTCTACAAGACAATCACCTCAACAAGATAATCAACTTTACAAGATAATCACCTCAACAAGATAATCAACTCTACAAGACAATCACATCTACAAGATAATCAACTCTACAAGACAATCACATCTACAAGATAATCACCTCAACAAGAAATTCACCTCAACAAGAAATTCACCTCAACAAGATAATCACCTCAACAAGATAATCACCTCAACAAGATAATCACCTCAACAAGATAATCACCTCAACAAGATAATCAACTCTACAAGATAATCAACTCTACAAGATAATCACCTCTACAAGATAATCATCTCTACAAGATAATCACCTCAACAAGATAATCAACTCTACAAGATAATCACCTCTACAAGATAATCACCTCAACAAGATAATAACCTCAACAAGCTAATCACCTCAACAAGATAATCACATCTACAAGATAATTAACTCAACAAGATAATCAACTGCTAATAAAAAGTGTTTGCCCCCAAAACCTAATAACTGGTTGGGTCACCCTTAGTAGTAACAACTGCAGTGAAGAATTTACAATAACTTGCAATGAGTCTGTTACAGCGTTGTGGAGTAATTTTCGGCCACTCATCTTTGCAAAATTGTTGTAATTCAGCCAGACTGGATGGTTTTCGAGCATGAACCACCTTTTAAGGTCATGCCACAGCATCTCAACAGGATTGAGGTCAGGACTTTGACTAGGCAACTCCAAAGTCTTAATTTTTTAGCCAGTCTGAGGTGGACTTGCTGGTGTGTTTTGGATCATTGTCCTGATGCAGAACCTAAGTTTCAGCTTGAGGTCAAGAACAGATGGCGGAACACTGTGCTTTAGAATTTTTTAGTAGACATTCATGTTTCTATTTATCACAGCAAGTCTTCCAGATCCTGAAGCAGCAAACAGCCCAAGACCATAACACTACCACCACCATATTTGACTGTTGGTATGATGTTCTTTTTCTGAAATGCCGTTTTACTTTTACACCAGACGTAATGTGACACACACTTTCCAAACAGTTCAATTTTGTCTCGTCAGTCCAAAGAATATGTTCCCTCAAATTTTCGGGATCGTCAAGATGTTTTCTGCCAAACTGATAAGAACCTTTATGTTTTTGCTCAACAGTGGTTTTCATCTTGGAACTTTCATCTCTGGCCATTTTTTTCCCAGTCTCTTTCTTATGGTGGAGTCATGAACAATGACCTTAACTGAGGCAAGTGAGGCCTGCAATTCTTTGGACGTTGTTGTGGGGTCTTTTGTGACCTCGTGGATGAGTTGTCACTGTTCTCTTTGAGGAATATTGGACGGCCGGCTATTCCTGAGAAGATTCTCCACTATTTCATGTTTTCGTAATTTGTGGATAATGGCTCTCACTGTGGTTCGCTGAAATCCCAAAGCTTTATAAAGGTTTTATAACCTTTTCCAGACTGATAGATCTTAGTAACTTATAACCAAAGTTATGTTTCAACAGGGGGGCAAACACATTTTCACACAGGGCCATGTAATTTTGGATTTTGTTTTCCCTTAATTATAAAAATGTATTTATTTATTTAAAAACTGCATGTTGTGTTCACTTGTGTTATCTTTGACTAATATTTAAATTTGTTTGAAAATCTGAAACATTAATGTTAGACAAATTTACAATAACATAAGAAATCTGGAGGGGGGCCAACACTTTTTCACACCACTGTAGAACTTAATCAGATTTTCATGCTACAACCCCTTTAAAGGAGGTGCACTATCAGAGGGAAATGAAATAAAAACTGAGTAAGAAAAATGAAACCATCTCAGCTTTCCATTCCATCCAAATTGTAAAAGTGTTGACAGTAAGGGCAAACACATTTTTGGTGAGGTATTCATGAAGCTCAAAACTTCAGGAATGGCTGAAGTTGTGGACAAAGGTCAAGTGTGACATGGTTCTCAGAGAGTATATAGTTGGCGAGTTAAAGTACACTTCTTTTGGCACCAGCTGTTCATGTTGATGGTGTTAAGTATGCAACTGATATGGTGATTCGAGTGCAGGGCTTCCAGAGTTCAAACAGACTGAACAAATTATACTGGTTAAAACTGATGTTTTCTTCATCTGCAAATCATTAATTGCATGATATGAGCATCTCATGAGAATTGTGTAAGTGCAGTCTGGGCTTGGCTGTCACTCATTTAAAAAACCTTGAATGGTGTCTTCTTGTCGGTCTCTGAAGTTTGAAATATTGGTTTGTAGCCAGTTGTCATTGAAAATAACCCCAGAAAGGTTTTATTCCATGAAAGAACTGACAACATGAGAACATTGTTGTTTGAACTCACACCGTGGAATACTTAGAAGTTTAATATAAAGACAATGACTTCAATAATGTGCATAAGTATGTATCATACGTCATCTGACATGCCTGTTCTGGGTCCTTAAATTGATTCTGTTGTAGGACAGTACAACCATTCAGGAAGAGTTCCCTAAGGCAGTGGTTCTCAATTCCAGTCCTCGGCCCCCCAGAACATTTAAGATGTCTCCATACATAAAAACACCTGATTCAGTTCATCAGCTTGTTAGGGTGTTAATTAAGGAGCCTGATGAGTGAAATCAGGTGTTTCATTTAAGGAGACATGTAATATGGAGGGGGGAGCCCGAGGACTGGAATTGAGACCCACTGCCCAAATTAGCAATAAAATCCATTGGGAGCTGTTCTGTAAAAAACTCAATTGTTTCTTCTTGATTCTACCCAAAGAGTTCTTGAAAATGAAAAGGGTTTGGGTTTAGGTATGGTTTGGAGTAGGGTTATGGTGGTAACATTTTTGATAAAATGGTTAAATGGAAATTATACATCGACCTTTATGGTATGAAAGATTATTAAAAAAATGTTTTACGTTTTGTAGCTGTAAAAACATAATAATGCTGTGATTAAATGTTGCAAATACTTCTACATTGTACGTTTCAGCATCTATTTAAACATACAAAAAAGTATGTTTTGTGGTTTTGAAAGTCACATATTAATACTATGTATTAACAGTGAGACCAGGCTGGCCAAAGACGCGATGCCTAATCATCATGTGTCTCTAAAAAGTAATCAAGTAATCCTAATTCAAACTACAGTGTGCTGTGCACATCTATCTAATACAGTGGTTATCAAATCTGTTTCTGGGGGCCCACTGATTGCCCATTTTGTGTGCTTGTTTTAGGTTCAGAAAATGTTATTCATTTTCCCAACCACACACCGTTTTTATAAGAGAATTTTAATTTTGTGGTGCTTTTAATTATTGCACAGGATGCATGTTTGATGTTCAATGTTACATTACGACTCTTCTTTTATTAGGCTTAATTTATTACAGATTATTGAGAAAGTTAGATGTTCCCTGTTTGACTTGTTTGTAATACACCAGTGATTATGCTAAATTACTCATAGCCTCCTTGCGTTCTCGTGAATGTGGTATGAAATCAGATTAAAAAGCCTTAGGGATGCTGAAGGGTCTGTGGCAAACAGGACAGAAATTGTGTTCAAGTCTTTGGAAAGCATGATTTGAAATGCGTGACCCTTAGAGACATGTTTACTTTGTTCAAAACTAGACTTTTTCTCGAACAGACTGTTCTCCATTACCCAATAGCTTGGCAGGACTGAATAATCTGTGTAATGTAGAAGATACTGCCTCAATTACCAGTGCTTATGATGGGATGGCATATGCTTGTCAAAGACAATCTCTGCAGGTTCCTCTGGCAATACCACTGAAGATAAAGGGAATGTTTTATTGCTGAAACTATTTTGGTAATGTTTCACATTTAATGATCCAGATGGCTTAAAGACATTTCTCATAGATTTTTAAAATGTTCGAAACGACTTCACAGAGGCACGCACAGCAAACATGCAGCTTGGCATCTACAAGGACAATGTACTAGAGAAGCGGAGGTAGGCTTGGCGTTCAGATACTTTGACGGGTGTCTTGTTTTGTAGTGTTGGCCCAGGGACCCGTAAAGCAATACAAAGAGACTCTGTTCAGTCAACATGACACGTGTGCAACAAATCTACTCCATTAAACAAAAAAATATTTATTACCTTTTGTCACGTTGAATTTTTTTACGTAATACATTGCCTTAAGCTTGGACACGCTTGTTCTTGCAGAAAAAAACAAGACATGCTCCTGTGAAATTGGAAGTAATTCACAAACAGAGCAATGGGTTTGTCCTGTTGTGTGCTTTTCAGTCATGTCATTTCATACACGCAGGTGTGTCTGGTCTCACAGAGAGCGATCTGCTCTCCAGGGGTTTGTTGGCACGGAGGTTGGCATGCATATCTGCAGTATTCATTGTTCACACAAACATTACCTGATGAAGGACTCACTTCAATCCCCCAGGCTGGAGAACATGACATCACCTCACCAAATAGCCTCTGAGAGCTCCCAGGTGTGGAAAACCTTCTTGTGTTTCACATCCTGAAGCTTAGAAGTGATGTAAATGTGGGATTGAAGCAATTATAGACAAAACCCGTGAATGTTGTGCACCACTGTCAGCCTTATGTCTGAATTTTTACAGTTTAACTAAATACCATTCATCCAAAGCGACCCAATGATATGTCAGTTCAGTGTAGGAGTACTTGTCACGAGTGACTAAGCGGGCAGAACTAAAAGTGACAGGAAAAGGTTCCGCCCGGATGGATTTCCGCAAACACCGGCACTTCCGGGTAACCCCGGGCAACGAAAATCAAGGGAACTACACATCTGGGGCACGTTCAATCTCACACCGGTGCGCAACGTTTTGCTACGGTTTCCGGGTTGAACAACATGTTTCCTGGAAACGGTGTGCAACGGAATGCAACAGGTTTTAGAAGCGTTTTCTCTTGTTTGGTGGGTGTGTCAGAAATGTCGGCCCAATCAGCGGCAAGATGAATAAAACCACGCGGTAGTAAAGAGACAGCTCGCTCAATGGGTTCAAGTTGGAATGTTGTCTTTCATTCTGGACGGCAAGGTCAGTGACTGTAACATCGAGGGTATTTTACAGTATTAAACACACATTTATAACGATTTCATCAGGCTTTAGAAACATTTAAAAAAGAACACAAAGAATGGCCTCTCAGCTACCGTAGTTGCAACTCTTGCGTCATCACAACAGGGTGTTCAATGCATCACCGTTTCTGTTTAATAAACGTTGTGCAACGTTTTGTCGGGGCTGAACGCAGCCCAGGTGTGTATGATGAGGTGGCGAATGCTGACTGGACAGTTCACATGTGCTGTGGAGTATAAAAGAAGCGTGTGCAACACAGGAAGTCGAGATTTACCTTTTGTGTGGAGTGTTTCCTTGTGTAGTAGCCCCACCGTGAGGACGAAAATCGGTGGGTGAGCCAGTGGACAGCGGGGCACGCCGACTATTGCGTTGGGACCAAAGACCTCTATTCCACCAGCTGTGGCGGTGTTTCAACGTCTCCCCCGGTGCGGAACTGGACCAAGTGAGAAAGTATTGGCCTTATCAATCACGAAAAGAGTGTGGACTGCTGTGGGTGAGTGTGCTATTGACGTGTGTGCACCTGAAGTGTTGCAGTGTTGTGCTGTGTCTCCTGTCACCTAAACTTATCTCTAGATCCAGTAAAAACACTGTGTGTGGTTTCGTGGAGCGCTGTGGCAGAATTACCAACGTGGACTACTTTCCTACAACCCCCGCCTGGGCGCACAGCCTCAAGGGAAGCTGTGTGAGTACAGCGATCGAAGCATTGTCAGAGAAGTTATACTAACGTGGAAGAAAAAGGGAAAATTATTACCATCAACCTAACTGTCGTGTGTCTATCCTGTCTTGAAGGAAAAGCTTAGCCGTCCGCCCCACTGAATTAGGTCCCTCTCCGGTCCTGGGGAAGGGACGGAGAGTGGACGTGTTGGCAAGCCGCACGGACGAAGTTTGCGGTACCCTCGGCGCTCCCTCTCAGAACGACGCCGCCCGGGCTCGGCCCAACTAGTGACAGTAGGAAGAGGGTAAAGACCAGCTGCCCTAGCCCTTGCACCCCGTCCAGGTGATGTATGGTCTCTTTCACTGAAGTACTACTCGAGAGTGGGACCCTCCAGCGTGATCGAGGATCCAACTGAAAGCTATACTTATCTAGATCGCTTTACCAGAGTAAGCTAAGAGCTATACTTACCCGAAGAGCCTGTGAATCCAAATTAGCGCGCCCAGCGAACAAAGAGCCTTACCAGATTTAAGCTAAGAGCTATACTTACCCGAAGAACCTGTGAGTCCAAATTTGCACGCCCAGCGAACAAAGAGCCTTACCAGATTTAAGCTAAGAGCTATACTTACCCGAAGAGCCTGTGAGTCCAAATTAGCACGCCCAGCGAACAAAGAGCCTTACCAGATTTAAGCTAAGAGCTATACTTACCCGAAGAGCCTGTGAGTCCAAATTAGCACTCCCAGCGAACAAAGAGCCTTACCAGATTTAAGCTAAGAGCTATACTTACCCGAAGAGCCGGTGAGTCCAAATTAGCACGCCCAGCGAACAAAGAGCTTTACCAGAGTTAAGCTAAGAGCTATACTTGCTCGAAGAGCCTGTGAGTCCAGAATTAGCATGCCCAGCTAATAAAGAGCCTTACTAGATTTAAGTTAAGAGTTATACTTACCCAAGAGTCTGTGAGTCCAAATTAGCACGCCCTGTGAACTAGAGAGCCCTATTGGATTGAAACTAACTTACCTGTACATACCTTGCAGCATTGGAGCTGTGTCCCTGGATCCTACCCAAACCAAGTCCCGAGCCCTCCGCATCCAGTCTGATCCCGTGACGGCCCCGTACATCTGAAACAAGAAACAAAGTAAGACTACACTAGCCTGTCTCTTACCTGTGACCGTAGGGGCCTCCGTGACGAGTTGCGCAGGCCAAGGGTCTGTGAACGGGGAGACGTCACTCAGATCACAGCTAGCCCCACCAACGAACCGACGGAAATAATTACCTGGCCAGCTCCATTGTGTTCCCAGGGTCCTGACGATAGAGAAATTCACCTAGCCTACTGGAAGTTGCCAAGCAGAGACCAGGACGCCCCGTTTGGAATCACAGAACCATCCCTCGATAGGGCACAGGTAGCCGCTTGACTTTCAATTTGTTGATTGTGTGTTCCTTTCTGCCTCCAGGACCAGAGGAGGGCGCCACGCGTTCAACTAAAACAAGAGGAGAAACAAGGATACTACACCTAGGAGGAACAAGATACTTACCCTAGGACAAAGGAGCTCCGTCCTCTTCCCCCATGCCCTGTGGGTGTTCTCGCCCTCTTTCCCCTGGCCCTCTCCTCCCCTGCAAGAGAGAAATAACACACCAGACGTTATTTTAAATTCCCCCTTTCCCCGTCCCACTCTGATTTTAATTAACTTAAATAAAGCTTGTTCTAATTTTACTTATCTGGTTTCATTGCTTGGTCATTGGGGTGCTTTTGGGGACCTCCTCGAGGTGGAACGTCCGGAGGGGCATTAGTGGCCCGCTCCGGTTGGTAACATACTGTTTGATTCTTTACAAAGTAAATGTTAATAAAATGATCAATACAGATGATCAACACAATGTTTACACTGGAAGCAACTTCTAAGTCAACAACAAATCTAAAATATTTTCAGGAATGTGATTCTTATGCATTTTAATGGAGTGAAGTTGAGAGATGGAAAGTGTGACTTAATCTTCACTACTGTATGTTTACTAGGAACTGTTAAACTTCACTTAAAATGAACCTTCACCAAATCTGTAAGCAGTTGTTTTACAAAAAAAATCTGCAATTTACTACTTTTACACTCTTTTACTCTCCTCTTTGTTCTTTAGATACAGCAGTACTTAAAAAGTTAACCTAAACATGAAATTTGTCTCCTTATTCACTTAGCTTTATGTCATGTCAGATGTATCTTAGTTCCTTTCTTTAGTTAAAAGCAAACTCTTTTTTTTAATTAAAATTCTCTCGTGTTATCTCCCTATATGAGGGTTGACATAGGAAAGCTCCCAAAAGCGCAATAAAGTGACCCAAATGACTCCAGTGGGTTCATAAATGCCTTCTGAACCAAAATGATAAGAATTTGTAAGAGAAAATAAAGATTATATGACGACAGGCTATTGAATTATTAGAAAATAATGCAAACCCAAGGTCGTAAAGCAGTTATAAAATGACAATTTCGATTCCACTTAATGATTTGGACCGCGCAGTCACATAATTTTCACGTCATTTGCGAAGACCTGAGTCACATGACCTAAATGACCTTATCCCCAAAGTAAGTCGCACAATGGAATTATGTTGCAAGATGGGTGTGATATGTGAATATGGCAAAGCATCTGCAGTTGGTTCAACCTATTGAATTTAAATTGTGTGTGAAAATTAAAAGAGTGCAGACTCTGCTGATGCTCTTTATTAGCCGCCACCGAAAAATGCTACACGTGAGACCTCTTATTCAATGCATAATAATCTATTTTCGCTGAGAAAGCCGAGCATCTAGTGCCTGGCCGACTCAGCAGTGGAACAGCAAAACCGTGGTGACGGGACATGATGTCTCGCTTTCCTTCCTTTAGGGAATGAGGGTTACATACGTAAGTTTCACTAGGTGGCGTATTATGACATGGAATAATCGCAGGGGTTTGTATAGGATGCTTTACTTCTTGTGAAGTGTGTTCTCAGGGTAAAAGGTAAAATGGTGTCCACTATCCAGTGAGACGTCCTCTGCTTGGAGACAGCTTTTCCCTTCTGTCCTCTGTAACAGACAAAAAGCTGGTCTGAGGTCTTAAGGCTTTGAGTTCGGTCTACGTACAACCGCAGTGCGCATACGGGACACAACAAATCAAGGGCTGGGTCTGGCTCATCCGCATTTGCAGTCTCACCACCTGATCTCTGAATGGAGTGGTGGGAACTTTGGGCACATAGCTGGGCCGGGGTCTCAGTGTTATACTGATATTAGTGGGCACGAACAGTAGGCACAAATAGTTGACCAAAAATGCGTG
Organism: Paramisgurnus dabryanus; assembly: GCF_030506205.2. NCBI lineage: Eukaryota > Metazoa > Chordata > Actinopteri > Cypriniformes > Cobitidae > Paramisgurnus > Paramisgurnus dabryanus. The sequence goes on from NC_133344.1 coordinate 37,820,624, forward strand.
TAGGTCTCCTTCCCTTTGTACTGAGGCGAGTGCAACCAGGATCAGAGTTTTCATGGAGAGAAACTTGATACTAACTGCAGAGGCTCAAAGGGAGTGCCCTGGAGAGCTTTCAGCACCATGGACAGGTCCCATGCAGGTATAGAGGGAGGGCAAGGTGGATTTATCCTCCTTGCTCCTCTTAGAAACCTAATGACCAGGTTGTGCTGTCTGACTGACCTGCCATCTATCAGATCATGGTGAGTGGAAATAGCAGCAATGTATACTTTGATGGTGAATGGGGACAGCCTCCTCTCCAAGCGCTGCTGAAGGAAAGAAAGCACAACACTGATAGGGCATCTCCAAGGGTTCTCTCGCTGAGAGGAACACCACTCAATGAACAGGTTCCATTTCAGTGCATAAGCATGTCTCATGGACGGCGCTCAGGCTGAAGCGATGGTGTTAGCTACCTCTTAAGCTAAGCCACTTAGAACCTCCGCTTCCCATTCAGAGACCACATGTGAAGGTTCCATAGTTCGGGACGCAGGTCCCATGTAGTGCCCCCTCCCTGAGAAAGAAGGTCCTTCCTTAGGGGAATCTACCGGGGAGGGGGCTGTCACAAGGAGCATGAGTTCTGGAAACCATGTCCTGGTGGGCCAGTAAGGAGCCACCAGTAAAATGTGTTCCTCGTCCTCCCTGACTTTGCAAGCATACTTGCAAAGGTCCCGCGGCTAGCTGTGTGCCAGCATTAGAAAGTGACAGCAAGTGACAGCCCCCTCTCCGATGCTGCGGCAGACATAAGGGCGTCGTCGGGAAAGCTGATGGATACCGGAGGTGTCACACAAGGTAACACAGCCGTCTCCATCGGCACCTCTACTGGCCGCGGATCCGAGGTGTGCTAAGAGCCAAAGGGTTGGTTACCTGCTGGTCTCATCAGCACGGTGACCCGAAGGTCATCCTTCTGCAGCTTTGCAACCACCAGTTTTGACGGTGCGCAGCAATGTGAGGGGTAGTGCACGCTCCCGAAGGAACATGACCCGTCTCCTCAGATCTGCAAGGGTCTTCTTCCCGCAATGGGAACATGACTCCTCATTGAATGCCACCTCAGCGTGCTGAATGCTCAAGCACGAGAGGCAGCGATCATGACCATCCACGGGACCCATGTACTTGCCACATGCGGAACTGCACGGATGAAATAACTTCTTTAAAAAGACACAATCTGTTGTGACACAAGAGAACGAGAATTCAACTCTCGTTGCTCTTTTAAGAATCACCCTTTAGGTTTTAGGTGTGATGAAGCACACAAGGGAACAACAACGCACACACTCAAAACTCAAATAAAAAGAAAGAGGTGGAAAACTGCGAGCCTCCGCCATGGTGCCTTTACGCCAACCAACCTTAGCACACAGTGTACTTCCTTGAGAAAAGAGACCTTCTCAAAGCAGCTTGACTACCGGCTTTCAAAACTAAAAAAGCTGATTATGCATTGCACCTGCCTCTCGTTTCATACTCACTCGGCGTGGCGGCACCAGCAGATGCAAATACTGCATTCTAATGTTCATTGGCCCTTTGAAAGTTTTTCAAAGCAGACTGGTCCCGCTAAGCACATAGTAACCGACTGAAAGGGAACTGAGGAGTGTGACAGATCGATCAAATTTAAAGTGAAAGGGTTGCATGCATTTTCTGTTGTTGAGTCACCTTCATTAAGGTAGGAGTTACTTTACAAGGGAAAATTATTTAAAAATCATTTTGAGCTAGTCTAGCCAAATTTGTTTAAAAGTTTTGCAGCTCCTAAAAAATTTTGATGTTGTATGTAATGGCATGAAATAAATATTGTTAAAGAATCGGAAATGATAAGCGAAATTGAATCTGGAATCAATACATTTGAAACGATGCCCAACCCTACATAAGGGTGAGTAGATTATGAGAGCTTTAAAATTAAAAGAATACTGTTTTACAAATATCATGAAATTAGGTCAGCTGTATTTATTGCATATTCTATACACTAAATTATATATAAAAGTGTAGGAAATAATGTTTTTCCATCCAGCCAATGAAAGTGCTATCATCATTTTGACATGACCCACTGCTAAATTCCCATTCAATTTATAAGGCAATGACACCAAAGGTTTCATACAGTTTTTAGGCAAAACATTTTAGAACACATTTGTGTAAATCAATCAAAGTTACATGTGAAATACATGCTTAAGACTTAAAGCAAGATCTCAACTTCAGTGGTCACAAATAAATACACAAAATGACTTTTGAAAAGAAGAAGCAGGTCAGTCAAGAGCACAGATATGCTCAGGTGATTTCAGACACTTTAAGGCACCTACTGCAACTTTTAAATGATATCACAGAATAAACTGAATTTCAGTGAAAATTGTGCTGTTGTGCAGTTCAGTCATGTGAATTAACATTTCTGCATAGCCTTTAAAGTGATCCTAGGATTTAATGGTTCCTGATGAAGATTATAGCGAGTTCATTACAAATGATCTGCACCCCTTGAGCATCCAAGGGCCTATTTGGTACCTTATTTTTGAAAAGCACCATCCACTTCAGGCTATAAAATAATCTACAATATGACTCCTGTAATAATCATTGTGTTTGCATTGTATAGGCATAACACTTGTTAACACAGATTTTCTTCCAGTTACTCCAAATGTAATATGACACAGCGGTCCTGAGGTTTGTTCCTGTGTTGCAACAGTCAAATTGAACATCTTTGCTGAGTTTTGTGGCCTGTATTTTGAGATGTTGCTTGGTTTATGTTGGCTGGTATCGGAGGTAGGTTACGCAGAACATTTGTGTCTGGAAACTACATCAGTATGAGACAAACTCTATAGGGAAATAAAGAGCGGTATTCCAAAAGATCTGTAATATGTTTCCCAAAATGTCTTTGAGTCACCCTCAGTCAGGTCATGGGGAATGTCCATCTGAAAAATTGGAAATTTTAGGCAGCGAAAATAATTCACCCCATGCCGCGTATTACAAAGCCAAACAAAAACTGTGGGAACTCCGAGCTGTCAGACTGAGGTTAAGAGAGCTGAGGGTCAACGACTGCACCTTCACATTTTTGATTGAAGTCGGTTCCTTATGTTAATAGAGGCCTTGAGGGAGTCTCAGTTCGAAAAAGCCGCTCAAAGGGAAGAAGACGATGAGAACGTTATCTGAGAAAGCAGCACCGGCGCGCTCTGCCTTTTATCCTGCGTGATCTCAGTTTAAGCAAACATCCGACCTGGCGTGTGACTTTACACACGTGCCGAGGGAATTTCTCTGTAGGATATGAAGGTGTAGAGGAGACTCTGAAGGGGAGGCTGGCAGCATTTTGAGGACAAAACACAGAAAAGACCAAACAACGGGAGGTGAGCCAGACAATGTAAATAGGTCCTGGATCGGAGGAATGCAGATCAGAACTGTTTCCAGCTTTCTAGTCATGATGCTTTTTTCCACACTTGACACTAATGCACTGTCTCCTGGCTCTGTGTGTGTGTGTTATAGGGCTTTTATCTGTCATCTCTGGTTTTTGATGATCTCTGGTCCATATTACGCAAGGCGAACCTTCATTTACCGTCCACTTACTTTGAACTCTCTTGAGTTTGCAATAACAAGGGTCTGTGCAGAGTATGTGCAACATGTTTTTGGCCCCTTTGCTAACAAGCCACATTATTATGGTAATAAAACGAAATTGAGTTGGAGATGTAACATTTGTAATCAATAGCAATTTAAATATGTTTGCTTGACAGGTTAAAGGATCATTTCAGCAGATGATAGCTCATGGGTGTTCAGCTGTGGTTTTTCTTATGATGTATAGCATTGTTTTGGGGAATTGTTCAACAGTTTTCCTTCACAAAACATGTTTGGCTCATGTTAACAGGATGTCCTTAATAATTGCACTTCTGTGTGGTCAAGTGTGTATTGCAGCTGCTTTCATAATCATCACTTCAATGTAAGACTTTCATTCATGCATGTCTGATATTTGCTACACATTCTCCACCTCTCTCAGACACTCTTTGTTGGTTTTAGAGAGGCAATCTTTTGATAAAAAGCTGCCTGCTGTTTGACTGAGGACTGTACCTAGATAATTCCTGGATCACATCTGTTATGCAGCACCTTATGTCAGGGCTAGTCAACTGGTGGCCCGCGGGTCAAATGCGGCCCTCCAATCATCCAATCATCGCCGGTCATATTTGTCTGATTTGCTGTCATATTTGCTGCCTTTCCTCTGTACATGACAAATGGCAACCGATAATCCGGAAGGAGAATCGCATAGAGGCTGCGCGGGGTGCCAACCATCTGCAGGTGCGTAATTTTCAGATGCAATTAGAACTTTGGATGCATAAAAAAATTAACTTGTGCGACTATACCCATGTGACACACCAACCGGGAGGGATGCATTTCAGTGTTTATATATCCGTAGATTAAAGGCTCTTGCGCTGGAATGAGCTTCTCTCCTATATTGACACAGATTTACGATTAAACAGAAATTTCATTACAACTGCCACTAGGGGGTCAACTCCTTAAAAACAAATTTAAAAAAATGGAGCAGCGGGACAAGTTGGTTGCAAGGCCACTAGGGTTTCTTTCCGTCTGAGTGATGTGTACGGGGCTGCAGACTGCACACATGTCGGTGGCGTTTAAATTCAGGTCCAGTCGAGTTAAAAATAATTGCCACTGGTTTAGGTCAGACTCTGGTTTATTTTCTCCGATTTGTCTCGGGTCTGGTCTTTCTTTAAAGAAAAAAGTTATTTGTGCACGTCAGGTTCGGGTAAAAAGTGATTCGGGTCA